>NC_080192.1:57824876-58124876 GCF_030028045.1 Hippopotamus amphibius kiboko | reverse complement strand
TTCTCTGCTGCCAAGCCTCTCACACCACACGTGCGTCTCCCTGGAAGGAGCAGGCTGCTTGCCATTCTTGGGCAGGGAATCATCCCACACGCCTCGTTTCCTCGCAGGGGAGCGCACACTGACCCAGAGCCTCCAGGGGAGCTGCAGTCTCTGCAGCCACAAAGGCCTGTAGCCGAGTCCATGACGGCCTGTTGCATGGAGGGCTTCTATGGGAGAGGGCCGTGCTTCCCTGGCAGGGGCTCCTTCTCACACTGCTTTCCGTGGGGAAACCCTGCGTGTGCCAGGGCTCTCCTGTGTGCACAAAATCTCTCCCCAGTGCCTGAGGTGCAGGGAATCCTCTTCGGACACAGAGCCATGTTCTAGGCAGAGCTCCCATGCTGGGAGAGCCGCCACTGCCCCGACTGTCCAACTGCCTCAGGAACACACTTCGAGGGAGCGTGGGTCTGGCAGGCAGAACGGCCCGAGGGAGGAGCTCGGGCCTTCGGCTGTGGACAGCTTTCCCACTGCCAAGCCTTGGAGGAGTGCGTGGAGGCTGGGGCCTGCAGCGTTTTCCATCGGAGAGCACTGGGTGCCCAAAGCCTCCCCTGTGGCTTCCGAGCCCCTTCCCACCCACACGCCCTTGGCACCCACTCTGTTGCCAGAGGGAAGTCCTGAGCAGGACTCTCGAGCCTGTGCAGCCAGAGTGCCTCCTGCTTGGAAGTGGCCTCTGGAACTCATTTGGAGTGAGGCTTCTCCCATGCTTGTCAGCCAGCACAGGGTGCCATCGCTCCACCAGAGAACACTCTGCTTTGCCTTCAGCCATGGCTCGCCCTGCTGAGCTCTCTCTGCCTCAAGCAGAAACCCCAGTGTGCGTCCAGCCTCCAGAAAGCAGAGTGCCTTTGCCTGAGCACTGCTTTGCTGGGGCAGCACCCTGAAGGCCTCCTAGGGCCTTCTCTGCCCTAACCCAGTCGTGCCATTCGGCCCATGCGGGGAGCAACGTTCACCCTTGGCAGGGCTCAGCGTGTGGGCTGTGTGTGGTTTCATGGCTGGGAAAGGGCAGATCCTGAGGCTGGCTGCCCTCCTGTGAATGGGGCCTGGCGGGCAGAGCCGGCATTCCCTGGTGGGGATGGAGGAGATCTGGGGCCTTCAAGCTGCATGCACATCCCCTCTCTGGCTGCCCCTCTTGCTTCTTCTCTGCTGCCAAGCCTCTCACACCACACGTGCGTCTCCCTGGAAGGAGCAGGCTGCTTGCCATTCTTGGGCAGGGAATCATCCCACACGCCTCGTTTCCTCGCAGGGGAGCGCACACTGACCCAGAGCCTCCAGGGGAGCTGCAGTCTCTGCAGCCACAAAGGCCTGTAGCCGAGTCCATGACGGCCTGTTGCATGGAGGGCTTCTATGGGAGAGGGCCGTGCTTCCCTGGCAGGGGCTCCTTCTCACACTGCTTTCCGTGGGGAAACCCTGCGTGTGCCAGGGCTCTCCTGTGTGCACAAAATCTCTCCCCAGTGCCTGAGGTGCAGGGAATCCTCTTCGGACACAGAGCCATGTTCTAGGCAGAGCTCCCATGCTGGGAGAGCCGCCACTGCCCCGACTGTCCAACTGCCTCAGGAACACACTTCGAGGGAGTGTGGGTCTGGCAGGCAGAACGGCCCGAGGGAGGAGCTCGGGCCTTCGGCTGTGGACAGCTTTCCCACTGCCAAGCCTTGGAGGAGTGCGTGGAGGCTGGGGCCTGCAGCGTTTTCCATCGGAGAGCACTGGGTGCCCAAAGCCTCCCCTGTGGCTTCCGAGCCCCTTCCCACCCACACGCCCTTGGCACCCACTCTGTTGCCAGAGGGAAGTCCTGAGCAGGACTCTCGAGCCTGTGCAGCCAGAGTGCCTCCTGCTTGGAAGTGGCCTCTGGAACTCATTTGGAGTGAGGCTTCTCCCATGCTTGTCAGCCAGCACAGGGTGCCATCGCTCCACCAGAGAACACTCTGCTTTGCCTTCAGCCATGGCTCGCCCTGCTGAGCTCTCTCTGCCTCAAGCAGAAACCCCAGTGTGCGTCCAGCCTCCAGAAAGCAGAGTGCCTTTGCCTGAGCACTGCTTTGCTGGGGCAGCACCCTGAAGGCCTCCTAGGGCCTTCTCTGCCCTAACCCAGTCGTGCCATTCGGCCCATGCGGGGAGCAACGTTCACCCTTGGCAGGGCTCAGCGTGTGGGCTGTGTGTGGTTTCATGGCTGGGAAAGGGCAGATCCTGAGGCTGGCTGCCCTCCTGTGAATGGGGCCTGGCGGGCAGAGCCGGCATTCCCTGGTGGGGATGGAGGAGATCTGGGGCCTTCAAGCTGCATGCACATCCCCTCTCTGGCTGCCCCTCTTGCTTCTTCTCTGCTGCCAAGCCTCTCACACCACACGTGCGTCTCCCTGGAAGGAGCAGGCTGCTTGCCATTCTTGGGCAGGGAATCATCCCACACGCCTCGTTTCCTCGCAGGGGAGCGCACACTGACCCAGAGCCTCCAGGGGAGCTGCAGTCTCTGCAGCCACAAAGGCCTGTAGCCGAGTCCATGACGGCCTGTTGCATGGAGGGCTTCTATGGGAGAGGGCCGTGCTTCCCTGGCAGGGGCTCCTTCTCACACTGCTTTCCGTGGGGAAACCCTGCGTGTGCCAGGGCTCTCCTGTGTGCACAAAATCTCTCCCCAGTGCCTGAGGTGCAGGGAATCCTCTTCGGACACAGAGCCATGTTCTAGGCAGAGCTCCCATGCTGGGAGAGCCGCCACTGCCCCGACTGTCCAACTGCCTCAGGAACACACTTCGAGGGAGCGTGGGTCTGGCAGGCAGAACGGCCCGAGGGAGGAGCTCGGGCCTTCGGCTGTGGACAGCTTTCCCACTGCCAA
This sequence comes from Hippopotamus amphibius kiboko, assembly GCF_030028045.1. NCBI lineage: Eukaryota > Metazoa > Chordata > Mammalia > Artiodactyla > Hippopotamidae > Hippopotamus > Hippopotamus amphibius. The sequence goes on along the minus strand of NC_080192.1, from coordinate 58,122,028 downwards.
GCCTTGGAGGAGTGCGTGGAGGCTGGGGCCTGCAGCGTTTTCCATCGGAGAGCACTGGGTGCCCAAAGCCTCCCCTGTGGCTTCCGAGCCCCTTCCCACCCACACGCCCTTGGCACCCACTCTGTTGCCAGAGGGAAGTCCTGAGCAGGACTCTCGAGCCTGTGCAGCCAGAGTGCCTCCTGCTTGGAAGTGGCCTCTGGAACTCATTTGGAGTGAGGCTTCTCCCATGCTTGTCAGCCAGCACAGGGTGCCATCGCTCCACCAGAGAACACTCTGCTTTGCCTTCAGCCATGGCTCGCCCTGCTGAGCTCTCTCTGCCTCAAGCAGAAACCCCAGTGTGCGTCCAGCCTCCAGAAAGCAGAGTGCCTTTGCCTGAGCACTGCTTTGCTGGGGCAGCACCCTGAAGGCCTCCTAGGGCCTTCTCTGCCCTAACCCAGTCGTGCCATTCGGCCCATGCGGGGAGCAACGTTCACCCTTGGCAGGGCTCAGCGTGTGGGCTGTGTGTGGTTTCATGGCTGGGAAAGGGCAGATCCTGAGGCTGGCTGCCCTCCTGTGAATGGGGCCTGGCGGGCAGAGCCGGCATTCCCTGGTGGGGATGGAGGAGATCTGGGGCCTTCAAGCTGCATGCACATCCCCTCTCTGGCTGCCCCTCTTGCTTCTTCTCTGCTGCCAAGCCTCTCACACCACACGTGCGTCTCCCTGGAAGGAGCAGGCTGCTTGCCATTCTTGGGCAGGGAATCATCCCACACGCCTCGTTTCCTCGCAGGGGAGCGCACACTGACCCAGAGCCTCCAGGGGAGCTGCAGTCTCTGCAGCCACAAAGGCCTGTAGCCGAGTCCATGACGGCCTGTTGCATGGAGGGCTTCTATGGGAGAGGGCCGTGCTTCCCTGGCAGGGGCTCCTTCTCACACTGCTTTCCGTGGGGAAACCCTGCGTGTGCCAGGGCTCTCCTGTGTGCACAAAATCTCTCCCCAGTGCCTGAGGTGCAGGGAATCCTCTTCGGACACAGAGCCATGTTCTAGGCAGAGCTCCCATGCTGGGAGAGCCGCCACTGCCCCGACTGTCCAACTGCCTCAGGAACACACTTCGAGGGAGTGTGGGTCTGGCAGGCAGAACGGCCCGAGGGAGGAGCTTGGGCCTTCGGCTGTGGACAGCTTTCCCACTGCCAAGCCTTGGAGGAGTGCGTGGAGGCTGGGGCCTGCAGCGTTTTCCATCGGAGAGCACTGGGTGCCCAAAGCCTCCCCTGTGGCTTCCGAGCCCCTTCCCACCCACACGCCCTTGGCACCCACTCTGTTGCCAGAGGGAAGTCCTGAGCAGGACTCTCGAGCCTGTGCAGCCAGAGTGCCTCCTGCTTGGAAGTGGCCTCTGGAACTCATTTGGAGTGAGGCTTCTCCCATGCTTGTCAGCCAGCACAGGGTGCCATCGCTCCACCAGAGAACACTCTGCTTTGCCTTCAGCCATGGCTCGCCCTGCTGAGCTCTCTCTGCCTCAAGCAGAAACCCCAGTGTGCGTCCAGCCTCCAGAAAGCAGAGTGCCTTTGCCTGAGCACTGCTTTGCTGGGGCAGCACCCTGAAGGCCTCCTAGGGCCTTCTCTGCCCTAACCCAGTCGTGCCATTCGGCCCATGCGGGGAGCAACGTTCACCCTTGGCAGGGCTCAGCGTGTGGGCTGTGTGTGGTTTCATGGCTGGGAAAGGGCAGATCCTGAGGCTGGCTGCCCTCCTGTGAATGGGGCCTGGCGGGCAGAGCCGGCATTCCCTGGTGGGGATGGAGGAGATCTGGGGCCTTCAAGCTGCATGCACATCCCCTCTCTGGCTGCCCCTCTTGCTTCTTCTCTGCTGCCAAGCCTCTCACACCACACGTGCGTCTCCCTGGAAGGAGCAGGCTGCTTGCCATTCTTGGGCAGGGAATCATCCCACACGCCTCGTTTCCTCGCAGGGGAGCGCACACTGACCCAGAGCCTCCAGGGGAGCTGCAGTCTCTGCAGCCACAAAGGCCTGTAGCCGAGTCCATGACGGCCTGTTGCATGGAGGGCTTCTATGGGAGAGGGCCGTGCTTCCCTGGCAGGGGCTCCTTCTCACACTGCTTTCCGTGGGGAAACCCTGCGTGTGCCAGGGCTCTCCTGTGTGCACAAAATCTCTCCCCAGTGCCTGAGGTGCAGGGAATCCTCTTCGGACACAGAGCCATGTTCTAGGCAGAGCTCCCATGCTGGGAGAGCCGCCACTGCCCCGACTGTCCAACTGCCTCAGGAACACACTTCGAGGGAGCGTGGGTCTGGCAGGCAGAACGGCCCGAGGGAGGAGCTCGGGCCTTCGGCTGTGGACAGCTTTCCCACTGCCAAGCCTTGGAGGAGTGCGTGGAGGCTGGGGCCTGCAGCGTTTTCCATCGGAGAGCACTGGGTGCCCAAAGCCTCCCCTGTGGCTTCCGAGCCCCTTCCCACCCACACGCCCTTGGCACCCACTCTGTTGCCAGAGGGAAGTCCTGAGCAGGACTCTCGAGCCTGTGCAGCCAGAGTGCCTCCTGCTTGGAAGTGGCCTCTGGAACTCATTTGGAGTGAGGCTTCTCCCATGCTTGTCAGCCAGCACAGGGTGCCATCGCTCCACCAGAGAACACTCTGCTTTGCCTTCAGCCCTGGCTCGCCCTGCTGAGCTCTCTCTGCCTCAAGCAGAAACCCCAGTGTGCGTCCAGCCTCCAGAAAGCAGAGTGCCTTTGCCTGAGCACTGCTTTGCTGGGGCAGCACCCTGAAGGCCTCCTAGGGCCTTCTCTGCCCTAACCCAGTCGTGCCATTCGGCCCATGCGGGGAGCAACGTTCACCCTTGGCAGGGCTCAGCGTGTGGGCTGTGTGTGGTTTCATGGCTGGGAAAGGGCAGATCCTGAGGCTGGCTGCCCTCCTGTGATGGGGCCTGGCGGGCAGAGCCGGCATTCCCTGGTGGGGATGGAGGAGATCTGGGGCCTTCAAGCTGCATGCACATCCCCTCTCTGGCTGCCCCTCTTGCTTCTTCTCTGCTGCCAAGCCTCTCACACCACACGTGCGTCTCACTGGAAGGAGCAGGCTGCTTGCCATTCTTGGGCAGGGAATCATCCCACACGCCTCGTTTCCTCGCAGGGGAGCGCACACTGACCCAGAGCCTCCAGGGGAGCTGCAGTCTCTCCAGCCACAAAGGCCTGGAGCCGAGTCCATGACGGCCTGTTGCATGGAGGGCTTCTATGGGAGAGGGCCGTGCTTCCCTGGCAGGGGCTCCTTCTCACACTGCTTTCCGTGGGGAAACCCTGCGTGTGCCAGGGCTCTCCTGTGTGCACAAAATCTCTCCCCAGTGCCTGAGGTGCAGGGAATCCTCTTCGGACACAGAGCCATGTTCTAGGCAGAGCTCCCATGCTGGGAGAGCCGCCACTGCCCCGACTGTCCAACTGCCTCAGGAACACACTTCGAGGGAGTGTGGGTCTGGCAGGCAGAACGGCCCGAGGGAGGAGCTCGGGCCTTCGGCTGTGGACAGCTTTCCCACTGCCAAGCCTTGGAGGAGTGCGTGGAGGCTGGGGCCTGCAGCGTTTTCCATCGGAGAGCACTGGGTGCCCAAAGCCTCCCCTGTGGCTTCCGAGCCCCTTCCCACCCACACGCCCTTGGCACCCACTCTGTTGCCAGAGGGAAGTCCTGAGCAGGACTCTCGAGCCTGTGCAGCCAGAGTGCCTCCTGCTTGGAAGTGGCCTCTGGAACTCATTTGGAGTGAGGCTTCTCCCATGCTTGTCAGCCAGCACAGGGTGCCATCGCTCCACCAGAGAACACTCTGCTTTGCCTTCAGCCATGGCTCGCCCTGCTGAGCTCTCTCTGCCTCAAGCAGAAACCCCAGTGTGCGTCCAGCCTCCAGAAAGCAGAGTGCCTTTGCCTGAGCACTGCTTTGCTGGGGCAGCACCCTGAAGGCCTCCTAGGGCCTTCTCTGCCCTAACCCAGTCGTGCCATTCGGCCCATGCGGGGAGCAACGTTCACCCTTGGCAGGGCTCAGCGTGTGGGCTGTGTGTGGTTTCATGGCTGGGAAAGGGCAGATCCTGAGGCTGGCTGCCCTCCTGTGAATGGGGCCTGGCGGGCAGAGCCGGCATTCCCTGGTGGGGATGGAGGAGATCTGGGGCCTTCAAGCTGCATGCACATCCCCTCTCTGGCTGCCCCTCTTGCTTCTTCTCTGCTGCCAAGCCTCTCACACCACACGTGCGTCTCACTGGAAGGAGCAGGCTGCTTGCCATTCTTGGGCAGGGAATCATCCCACACGCCTCGTTTCCTCGCAGGGGAGCGCACACTGACCCAGAGCCTCCAGGGGAGCTGCAGTCTCTCCAGCCACAAAGGCCTGGAGCCGAGTCCATGACGGCCTGTTGCATGGAGGGCTTCTATGGGAGAGGGCCGTGCTTCCCTGGCAGGGGCTCCTTCTCACACTGCTTTCCGTGGGGAAACCCTGCGTGTGCCAGGGCTCTCCTGTGTGCACAAAATCTCTCCCCAGTGCCTGAGGTGCAGGGAATCCTCTTCGGACACAGAGCCATGTTCTAGGCAGAGCTCCCATGCTGGGAGAGCCGCCACTGCCCCGACTGTCCAACTGCCTCAGGAACACACTTCGAGGGAGTGTGGGTCTGGCAGGCAGAACGGCCCGAGGGAGGAGCTCGGGCCTTCGGCTGTGGACAGCTTTCCCACTGCCAAGCCTTGGAGGAGTGCGTGGAGGCTGGGGCCTGCAGCGTTTTCCATCGGAGAGCACTGGGTGCCCAAAGCCTCCCCTGTGGCTTCCGAGCCCCTTCCCACCCACACGCCCTTGGCACCCACTCTGTTGCCAGAGGGAAGTCCTGAGCAGGACTCTCGAGCCTGTGCAGCCAGAGTGCCTCCTGCTTGGAAGTGGCCTCTGGAACTCATTTGGAGTGAGGCTTCTCCCATGCTTGTCAGCCAGCACAGGGTGCCATCGCTCCACCAGAGAACACTCTGCTTTGCCTTCAGCCATGGCTCGCCCTGCTGAGCTCTCTCTGCCTCAAGCAGAAACCCCAGTGTGCGTCCAGCCTCCAGAAAGCAGAGTGCCTTTGCCTGAGCACTGCTTTGCTGGGGCAGCACCCTGAAGGCCTCCTAGGGCCTTCTCTGCCCTAACCCAGTCGTGCCATTCGGCCCATGCGGGGAGCAACGTTCACCCTTGGCAGGGCTCAGCGTGTGGGCTGTGTGTGGTTTCATGGCTGGGAAAGGGCAGATCCTGAGGCTGGCTGCCCTCCTGTGAATGGGGCCTGGCGGGCAGAGCCGGCATTCCCTGGTGGGGATGGAGGAGATCTGGGGCCTTCAAGCTGCATGCACATCCCCTCTCTGGCTGCCCCTCTTGCTTCTTCTCTGCTGCCAAGCCTCTCACACCACACGTGCGTCTCACTGGAAGGAGCAGGCTGCTTGCCATTCTTGGGCAGGGAATCATCCCACACGCCTCGTTTCCTCGCAGGGGAGCGCACACTGACCCAGAGCCTCCAGGGGAGCTGCAGTCTCTCCAGCCACAAAGGCCTGGAGCCGAGTCCATGACGGCCTGTTGCATGGAGGGCTTCTATGGGAGAGGGCCGTGCTTCCCTGGCAGGGGCTCCTTCTCACACTGCTTTCCGTGGGGAAACCCTGCGTGTGCCAGGGCTCTCCTGTGTGCACAAAATCTCTCCCCAGTGCCTGAGGTGCAGGGAATCCTCTTCGGACACAGAGCCATGTTCTAGGCAGAGCTCCCATGCTGGGAGAGCCGCCACTGCCCCGACTGTCCAACTGCCTCAGGAACACACTTCGAGGGAGTGTGGGTCTGGCAGGCAGAACGGCCCGAGGGAGGAGCTCGGGCCTTCGGCTGTGGACAGCTTTCCCACTGCCAAGCCTTGGAGGAGTGCGTGGAGGCTGGGGCCTGCAGCGTTTTCCATCGGAGAGCACTGGGTGCCCAAAGCCTCCCCTGTGGCTTCCGAGCCCCTTCCCACCCACACGCCCTTGGCACCCACTCTGTTGCCAGAGGGAAGTCCTGAGCAGGACTCTCGAGCCTGTGCAGCCAGAGTGCCTCCTGCTTGGAAGTGGCCTCTGGAACTCATTTGGAGTGAGGCTTCTCCCATGCTTGTCAGCCAGCACAGGGTGCCATCGCTCCACCAGAGAACACTCTGCTTTGCCTTCAGCCCTGGCTCGCCCTGCTGAGCTCTCTCTGCCTCAAGCAGAAACCCCAGTGTGCGTCCAGCCTCCAGAAAGCAGAGTGCCTTTGCCTGAGCACTGCTTTGCTGGGGCAGCACCCTGAAGGCCTCCTAGGGCCTTCTCTGCCCTAACCCAGTCGTGCCATTCGGCCCATGCGGGGAGCAACGTTCACCCTTGGCAGGGCTCAGCGTGTGGGCTGTGTGTGGTTTCATGGCTGGGAAAGGGCAGATCCTGAGGCTGGCTGCCCTCCTGTGAATGGGGCCTGGCGGGCAGAGCCGGCATTCCCTGGTGGGGATGGAGGAGATCTGGGGCCTTCAAGCTGCATGCACATCCCCTCTCTGGCTGCCCCTCTTGCTTCTTCTCTGCTGCCAAGCCTCTCACACCACACGTGCGTCTCACTGGAAGGAGCAGGCTGCTTGCCATTCTTGGGCAGGGAATCATCCCACACGCCTCGTTTCCTCGCAGGGGAGCGCACACTGACCCAGAGCCTCCAGGGGAGCTGCAGTCTCTCCAGCCACAAAGGCCTGGAGCCGAGTCCATGACGGCCTGTTGCATGGAGGGCTTCTATGGGAGAGGGCCGTGCTTCCCTGGCAGGGGCTCCTTCTCACACTGCTTTCCGTGGGGAAACCCTGCGTGTGCCAGGGCTCTCCTGTGTGCACAAAATCTCTCCCCAGTGCCTGAGGTGCAGGGAATCCTCTTCGGACACAGAGCCATGTTCTAGGCAGAGCTCCCATGCTGGGAGAGCCGCCACTGCCCCGACTGTCCAACTGCCTCAGGAACACACTTCGAGGGAGTGTGGGTCTGGCAGGCAGAACGGCCCGAGGGAGGAGCTCGGGCCTTCGGCTGTGGACAGCTTTCCCACTGCCAAGCCTTGGAGGAGTGCGTGGAGGCTGGGGCCTGCAGCGTTTTCCATCGGAGAGCACTGGGTGCCCAAAGCCTCCCCTGTGGCTTCCGAGCCCCTTCCCACCCACACGCCCTTGGCACCCACTCTGTTGCCAGAGGGAAGTCCTGAGCAGGACTCTCGAGCCTGTGCAGCCAGAGTGCCTCCTGCTTGGAAGTGGCCTCTGGAACTCATTTGGAGTGAGGCTTCTCCCATGCTTGTCAGCCAGCACAGGGTGCCATCGCTCCACCAGAGAACACTCTGCTTTGCCTTCAGCCATGGCTCGCCCTGCTGAGCTCTCTCTGCCTCAAGCAGAAACCCCAGTGTGCGTCCAGCCTCCAGAAAGCAGAGTGCCTTTGCCTGAGCACTGCTTTGCTGGGGCAGCACCCTGAAGGCCTCCTAGGGCCTTCTCTGCCCTAACCCAGTCGTGCCATTCGGCCCATGCGGGGAGCAACGTTCACCCTTGGCAGGGCTCAGCGTGTGGGCTGTGTGTGGTTTCATGGCTGGGAAAGGGCAGATCCTGAGGCTGGCTGCCCTCCTGTGAATGGGGCCTGGCGGGCAGAGCCGGCATTCCCTGGTGGGGATGGAGGAGATCTGGGGCCTTCAAGCTGCATGCACATCCCCTCTCTGGCTGCCCCTCTTGCTTCTTCTCTGCTGCCAAGCCTCTCACACCGCACGTGCGTCTCACTGGAAGGAGCAGGCTGCTTGCCATTCTTGGGCAGGGAATCATCCCACACGCCTCGTTTCCTCGCAGGGGAGCGCACACTGACCCAGAGCCTCCAGGGGAGCTGCAGTCTCTCCAGCCACAAAGGCCTGGAGCCGAGTCCATGACGGCCTGTTGCATGGAGGGCTTCTATGGGAGAGGGCCGTGCTTCCCTGGCAGGGGCTCCTTCTCACACTGCTTTCCGTGGGGAAACCCTGCGTGTGCCAGGGCTCTCCTGTGTGCACAAAATCTCTCCCCAGTGCCTGAGGTGCAGGGAATCCTCTTCGGACACAGAGCCATGTTCTAGGCAGAGCTCCCATGCTGGGAGAGCCGCCACTGCCCCGACTGTCCAACTGCCTCAGGAACACACTTCGAGGGAGTGTGGGTCTGGCAGGCAGAACGGCCCGAGGGAGGAGCTCGGGCCTTCGGCTGTGGACAGCTTTCCCACTGCCAAGCCTTGGAGGAGTGCGTGGAGGCTGGGGCCTGCAGCGTTTTCCATCGGAGAGCACTGGGTGCCCAAAGCCTCCCCTGTGGCTTCCGAGCCCCTTCCCACCCACACGCCCTTGGCACCCACTCTGTTGCCAGAGGGAAGTCCTGAGCAGGACTCTCGAGCCTGTGCAGCCAGAGTGCCTCCTGCTTGGAAGTGGCCTCTGGAACTCATTTGGAGTGAGGCTTCTCCCATGCTTGTCAGCCAGCACAGGGTGCCATCGCTCCACCAGAGAACACTCTGCTTTGCCTTCAGCCATGGCTCGCCCTGCTGAGCTCTCTCTGCCTCAAGCAGAAACCCCAGTGTGCGTCCAGCCTCCAGAAAGCAGAGTGCCTTTGCCTGAGCACTGCTTTGCTGGGGCAGCACCCTGAAGGCCTCCTAGGGCCTTCTCTGCCCTAACCCAGTCGTGCCATTCGGCCCATGCGGGGAGCAACGTTCACCCTTGGCAGGGCTCAGCGTGTGGGCTGTGTGTGGTTTCATGGCTGGGAAAGGGCAGATCCTGAGGCTGGCTGCCCTCCTGTGAATGGGGCCTGGCGGGCAGAGCCGGCATTCCCTGGTGGGGATGGAGGAGATCTGGGGCCTTCAAGCTGCATGCACATCCCCTCTCTGGCTGCCCCTCTTGCTTCTTCTCTGCTGCCAAGCCTCTCACACCGCACGTGCGTCTCACTGGAAGGAGCAGGCTGCTTGCCATTCTTGGGCAGGGAATCATCCCACACGCCTCGTTTCCTCGCAGGGGAGCGCACACTGACCCAGAGCCTCCAGGGGAGCTGCAGTCTCTCCAGCCACAAAGGCCTGGAGCCGAGTCCATGACGGCCTGTTGCATGGAGGGCTTCTATGGGAGAGGGCCGTGCTTCCCTGGCAGGGGCTCCTTCTCACACTGCTTTCCGTGGGGAAACCCTGCGTGTGCCAGGGCTCTCCTGTGTGCACAAAATCTCTCCCCAGTGCCTGAGGTGCAGGGAATCCTCTTCGGACACAGAGCCATGTTCTAGGCAGAGCTCCCATGCTGGGAGAGCCGCCACTGCCCCGACTGTCCAACTGCCTCAGGAACACACTTCGAGGGAGTGTGGGTCTGGCAGGCAGAACGGCCCGAGGGAGGAGCTCGGGCCTTCGGCTGTGGACAGCTTTCCCACTGCCAAGCCTTGGAGGAGTGCGTGGAGGCTGGGGCCTGCAGCGTTTTCCATCGGAGAGCACTGGGTGCCCAAAGCCTCCCCTGTGGCTTCCGAGCCCCTTCCCACCCACACGCCCTTGGCACCCACTCTGTTGCCAGAGGGAAGTCCTGAGCAGGACTCTCGAGCCTGTGCAGCCAGAGTGCCTCCTGCTTGGAAGTGGCCTCTGGAACTCATTTGGAGTGAGGCTTCTCCCATGCTTGTCAGCCAGCACAGGGTGCCATCGCTCCACCAGAGAACACTCTGCTTTGCCTTCAGCCATGGCTCGCCCTGCTGAGCTCTCTCTGCCTCAAGCAGAAACCCCAGTGTGCGTCCAGCCTCCAGAAAGCAGAGTGCCTTTGCCTGAGCACTGCTTTGCTGGGGCAGCACCCTGAAGGCCTCCTAGGGCCTTCTCTGCCCTAACCCAGTCGTGCCATTCGGCCCATGCGGGGAGCAACGTTCACCCTTGGCAGGGCTCAGCGTGTGGGCTGTGTGTGGTTTCATGGCTGGGAAAGGGCAGATCCTGAGGCTGGCTGCCCTCCTGTGAATGGGGCCTGGCGGGCAGAGCCGGCATTCCCTGGTGGGGATGGAGGAGATCTGGGGCCTTCAAGCTGCATGCACATCCCCTCTCTGGCTGCCCCTCTTGCTTCTTCTCTGCTGCCAAGCCTCTCACACCGCACGTGCGTCTCACTGGAAGGAGCAGGCTGCTTGCCATTCTTGGGCAGGGAATCATCCCACACGCCTCGTTTCCTCGCAGGGGAGCGCACACTGACCCAGAGCCTCCAGGGGAGCTGCAGTCTCTCCAGCCACAAAGGCCTGGAGCCGAGTCCATGACGGCCTGTTGCATGGAGGGCTTCTATGGGAGAGGGCCGTGCTTCCCTGGCAGGGGCTCCTTCTCACACTGCTTTCCGTGGGGAAACCCTGCGTGTGCCAGGGCTCTCCTGTGTGCACAAAATCTCTCCCCAGTGCCTGAGGTGCAGGGAATCCTCTTCGGACACAGAGCCATGTTCTAGGCAGAGCTCCCATGCTGGGAGAGCCGCCACTGCCCCGACTGTCCAACTGCCTCAGGAACACACTTCGAGGGAGTGTGGGTCTGGCAGGCAGAACGGCCCGAGGGAGGAGCTCGGGCCTTCGGCTGTGGACAGCTTTCCCACTGCCAAGCCTTGGAGGAGTGCGTGGAGGCTGGGGCCTGCAGCGTTTTCCATCGGAGAGCACTGGGTGCCCAAAGCCTCCCCTGTGGCTTCCGAGCCCCTTCCCACCCACACGCCCTTGGCACCCACTCTGTTGCCAGAGGGAAGTCCTGAGCAGGACTCTCGAGCCTGTGCAGCCAGAGTGCCTCCTGCTTGGAAGTGGCCTCTGGAACTCATTTGGAGTGAGGCTTCTCCCATGCTTGTCAGCCAGCACAGGGTGCCATCGCTCCACCAGAGAACACTCTGCTTTGCCTTCAGCCATGGCTCGCCCTGCTGAGCTCTCTCTGCCTCAAGCAGAAACCCCAGTGTGCGTCCAGCCTCCAGAAAGCAGAGTGCCTTTGCCTGAGCACTGCTTTGCTGGGGCAGCACCCTGAAGGCCTCCTAGGGCCTTCTCTGCCCTAACCCAGTCGTGCCATTCGGCCCATGCGGGGAGCAACGTTCACCCTTGGCAGGGCTCAGCGTGTGGGCTGTGTGTGGTTTCATGGCTGGGAAAGGGCAGATCCTGAGGCTGGCTGCCCTCCTGTGAATGGGGCCTGGCGGGCAGAGCCGGCATTCCCTGGTGGGGATGGAGGAGATCTGGGCCTTCAAGCTGCATGCACATCCCCTCTCTGGCTGCCCCTCTTGCTTCTTCTCTGCTGCCAAGCCTCTCACACCGCACGTGCGTCTCACTGGAAGGAGCAGGCTGCTTGCCATTCTTGGGCAGGGAATCATCCCACACGCCTCGTTTCCTCGCAGGGGAGCGCACACTGACCCAGAGCCTCCAGGGGAGCTGCAGTCTCTCCAGCCACAAAGGCCTGGAGCCGAGTCCATGACGGCCTGTTGCATGGAGGGCTTCTATGGGAGAGGGCCGTGCTTCCCTGGCAGGGGCTCCTTCTCACACTGCTTTCCGTGGGGAAACCCTGCGTGTGCCAGGGCTCTCCTGTGTGCACAAAATCTCTCCCCAGTGCCTGAGGTGCAGGGAATCCTCTTCGGACACAGAGCCATGTTCTAGGCAGAGCTCCCATGCTGGGAGAGCCGCCCCTGCCCCGACTGTCCAACTGCCTCAGGAACACACTTCGAGGGAGTGTGGGTCTGGCAGGCAGAACGGCCCGAGGGAGGAGCTCGGGCCTTCGGCTGTGGACAGCTTTCCCACTGCCAAGCCTTGGAGGAGTGCGTGGAGGCTGGGGCCTGCAGCGTTTTCCATCGGAGAGCACTGGGTGCCCAAAGCCTCCCCTGTGGCTTCCGAGCCCCTTCCCACCCACACGCCCTTGGCACCCACTCTGTTGCCAGAGGGAAGTCCTGAGCAGGACTCTCGAGCCTGTGCAGCCAGAGTGCCTCCTGCTTGGAAGTGGCCTCTGGAACTCATTTGGAGTGAGGCTTCTCCCATGCTTGTCAGCCAGCACAGGGTGCCATCGCTCCACCAGAAAACACTCTGCTTTGCCTTCAGCCCTGGCTCGCCCTGCTGAGCTCTCTCTGCCTCAAGCAGAAACCCCAGTGTGCGTCCAGCCTCCAGAAAGCAGAGTGCCTTTGCCTGAGCACTGCTTTGCTGGGGCAGCACCCTGAAGGCCTCCTAGGGCCTTCTCTGCCCTAACCCAGTCGTGCCATTCGGCCCATGCGGGGAGCAACGTTCACCCTTGGCAGGGCTCAGCGTGTGGGCTGTGTGTGGTTTCATGGCTGGGAAAGGGCAGATCCTGAGGCTGGCTGCCCTCCTGTGAATGGGGCCTGGCGGGCAGAGCCGGCATTCCCTGGTGGGGATGGAGGAGATCTGGGGCCTTCAAGCTGCATGCACATCCCCTCTCTGGCTGCCCCTCTTGCTTCTTCTCTGCTGCCAAGCCTCCTCACAACCGCACGTGCGTCTCCCTGGAAGGAGCAGGCTGCTTGCCATTCTTGGGCAGGGAATCATCCCACACGCCTCGTTTCCTCGCAGGGGAGCGCACACTGACCCAGAGCCTCCAGGGGAGCTGCAGTCTCTCCAGCCACAAAGGCCTGGAGCCGAGTCCATGACGGCCTGTTGCATGGAGGGCTTCTATGGGAGAGGGCCGTGCTTCCCTGGCAGGGGCTCCTTCTCACACTGCTTTCCGTGGGGAAACCCTGCTTGTGGCCAGGGCTCTCCTGTGTGCACAAAATCTCTCCCCAGTGCCTGAGGTGCAGGGAATCCTCTTCGGACACAGAGCCATGTTCTAGGCAGAGCTCCCATGCTGGGAGAGCCGCCACTGCCCCGACTGTCCAACTGCCTCAGGAACACACTTCGAGGGAGTGTGGGTCTGGCAGGCAGAACGGCCCGAGGGAGGAGCTCGGGCCTTCGGCTGTGGACAGCTTTCCAACTGCCAAGCCTTGGAGGAGTGCGTGGAGGCTGGGGCCTGCAGCGTTTTCCATCGGAGAGCACTGGGTGCCCGAAGCCTCCCCTGTGGCTTCCGAGCCCCCTTCCCACCCACACGCCCTTGGCACCCACTCTGTTGCCAGAGGGAAGTCCTGAGCAGGACTCTCGAGCCTGTGCAGCCAGAGTGCCTCCTGCTTGGAAGTGGCCTCTGGAACTCATTTGGAGTGAGGCTTCTCCCATGCTTGTCAGCCAGCAACAAGGTGCCATCGCTCCACCAGAGAACACTCTGCTTTGCCTTCAGCCCTGGCTCGCCTGCTGAGCTCTCTCTGCCTCAAGCAGAAAACCCCAGTGTGCGTCCAGCCTCCAGAAAGCAGAGTGCCTTTGCCTGAGCACTGCTTTGCTGGGGCAGCACCCTGAAGGCCTCCTAGGGCCTTCTCTGCCCTAACCCAGTCGTGCCATTCGGCCCATGCGGGGGAGCAACGTTCACCCTTGGCAGGGCTCAGCGTGTGGGCTGTGTGTGGTTTCATGGCTGGGAAAGGGCAGATCCTGAGGCTGGCTGCCCTCCTGTGAATGGGGCCTGGCGGGCAGAGCCGGCATTCCCTGGTGGGGATGGAGGAGATCTGGGGCCTTCAAGCTGCATGCACATCCCCTCTCTGGCTGCCCCTCTTGCTTCTTCTCTGCTGCCAAGCCTCTCACACCGCACGTGCGTCTCACTGGAAGGAGCAGGCTGCTTGCCATTCTTGGGCAGGGAATCATCCCACACGCCTCGTTTCCTCGCAGGGGAGCGCACACTGACCCAGAGCCTCCAGGGGAGCTGCAGTCTCTCCAGCCACAAAGGCCTGGAGCCGAGTCCATGACGGCCTGTTGCATGGAGGGCTTCTATGGGAGAGGGCCGTGCTTCCCTGGCAGGGGCTCCTTCTCACACTGCTTTCCGTGGGGAAACCCTGCGTGTGCCAGGGCTCTCCTGTGTGCACAAAATCTCTCCCCAGTGCCTGAGGTGCAGGGAATCCTCTTCGGACACAGAGCCATGTTCTAGGCAGAGCTCCCATGCTGGGAGAGCCGCCACTGCCCCGACTGTCCAACTGCCTCAGGAACACACTTCGAGGGAGTGTGGGTCTGGCAGGCAGAACGGCCCGAGGGAGGAGCTCGGGCCTTCGGCTGTGGACAGCTTTCCCACTGCCAAGCCTTGGAGGAGTGCGTGGAGGCTGGGGCCTGCAGCGTTTTCCATCGGAGAGCACTGGGTGCCCAAAGCCTCCCCTGTGGCTTCCGAGCCCCTTCCCACCCACACGCCCTTGGCACCCACTCTGTTGCCAGAGGGGAAGTCCTGAGCAGGACTCTCGAGCCTGTGCAGCCAGAGTGCCTCCTGCTTGGAAGTGGCCTCTGGAACTCATTTGGAGTGAGGCTTCTCCCATGCTTGTCAGCCAGCACAGGGTGCCATCGCTCCACCAGAGAACACTCTGCTTTGCCTTCAGCCATGGCTCGCCCTGCTGAGCTCTCTCTGCCTCAAGCAGAAACCCCAGTGTGCGTCCAGCCTCCAGAAAGCAGAGTGCCTTTGCCTGAGCACTGCTTTGCTGGGGCAGCACCCTGAAGGCCTCCTAGGGCCTTCTCTGCCCTAACCCAGTCGTGCCATTCGGCCCATGCGGGGAGCAACGTTCACCCTTGGCAGGGCTCAGCGTGTGTGGGCTGTGTGTGGTTTCATGGCTGGGAAAGGGCAGATCCTGAGGCTGGCTGCCCTCCTGTGAATGGGGCCTGGCGGGCAGAGCCGGCATTCCCTGGTGGGGATGGAGGAGATCTGGGGCCTTCAAGCTGCATGCACATCCCCTCTCTGGCTGCCCCTCTTGCTTCTTCTCTGCTGCCAAGCCTCTCACACCGCACGTGCGTCTCACTGGAAGGAGCAGGCTGCTTGCCATTCTTGGGCAGGGAATCATCCCACACGCCTCGTTTCCTCGCAGGGGAGCGCACACTGACCCAGAGCCTCCAGGGGAGCTGCAGTCTCTCCAGCCACAAAGGCCTGGAGCCGAGTCCATGACGGCCTGTTGCATGGAGGGCTTCTATGGGAGAGGGCCGTGCTTCCCTGGCAGGGGGCTCCTTCTCACACTGCTTTCCGTGGGGGAAAACCCTGCGTGTGCCAGGGCTCTCCTGTGTGCACAAAATCTCTCCCCAGTGCCTGAGGTTGCAGGGAATCCTCTTCGGACACAGAGCCATGTTCTAGGCAGAGCTCCCATGCTGTGGAGAGCCGCCACTGCCCCGACTGTCCAACTGCCTCAGGAACACACTTCGAGGGAGTGTGGGTCTGGCAGGCAGAACGGCCCGAGGGAGGAGCTCGGGCCTTCGGCTGTGGACAGCTTCCACTGCCAAGCCTTGGAGGAGTGCGTGGAGGCTGGGGCCTGCAGCGTTTTCCATCGGAGAGCACTGGGTGCCCAAAAGCCTCCCCTGTGGCTTCCGAGCCCCTTCCCACCCCACACGCCCTTGGCACCCACTCTGTTGCCAGAGGGAAGTCCTGAGCAGGACTCTCGAGCCTGTGCAGCAGAGTGCCTCCTGCTTGGAAGTGGCCTCTGGAACTCATTTGGAGTGAGGCATGTCAGCCAGCACAGGGTGCCATCGCTCCACCAGAGAACACTCTGCTTTGCCTTCAGCCATGGCTCGCCCTGCTGAGTTCTCTCTGCCTCAAGCAGAAACCCCAGTGTGCGTCCAGCCTCCAGAAAGCAGAGTGCCTTTGCCTGAGCACTGCTTTGCTGGGGCAGCACCCTGAAGGCCTCCTAGGGCCTTCTCTGCCCTAACCCAGTCGTGCCATTCGGCCCATGCGGGGAGCAACGTTCACCCTTGGCAGGGCTCAGCGTGTGGGCTGTGTGTGGTTTCATGGCTGGGAAAGGGCAGATCCTGAGGCTGGCTGCCCTCCTGTGAATGGGGCCTGGCGGGCAGAGCCGGCATTCCCTGGTGGGGATGGAGGAGATCTGGGGCCTTCAAGCTGCATGCACATCCCCTCTCTGGCTGCCCCTCTTGCTTCTTCTCTGCTGCCAAGCCTCTCACACCACACGTGCGTCTCACTGGAAGGAGCAGGCTGCTTGCCATTCTTGGGCAGGGAATCATCCCACACGCCTCGTTTCCACACAGGGGAGCGCACACTGACCCAGAGCCTCCAGGGGAGCTGCAGTCTCTCCAGCCACAAAGGCCTGGAGCCGAGTCCATGACGGCCTGTTGCATGGAGGGCTTCTATGGGAGAGGGCCGTGCTTCCCTGGCAGGGGCTCCTTCTCACACTGCTTTCCGTGGGGAAACCCTGCGTGTGCCAGGGCTCTCCTGTGTGCACAAAATCTCTCCCCAGTGCCTGAGGTGCAGGGAATCCTCTTCGGACACAGAGCCATGTTCTAGGCAGAGCTCCCATGCTGGGAGAGCCGCCACTGCCCCGACTGTCCAACTGCCTCAGGAACACACTTCGAGGGAGTGTGGGTCTGGCAGGCAGAACGGCCCGAGGGAGGAGCTCGGGCCTTCGGCTGTGGACAGCTTTCCCACTGCCAAGCCTTGGAGGAGTGCGTGGAGGCTGGGGCCTGCAGCGTTTTCCATCGGAGAGCACTGGGTGCCCAAAGCCTCCCCTGTGGCTTCCGAGCCCCTTCCCACCCACACGCCCTTGGCACCCACTCTGTTGCCAGAGGGAAGTCCTGAGCAGGACTCTCGAGCCTGTGCAGCCAGAGTGCCTCCTGCTTGGAAGTGGCCTCTGGAACTCATTTGGAGTGAGGCTTCTCCCATGCTTGTCAGCCAGCACAGGGTGCCATCGCTCCACCAGAGAACACTCTGCTTTGCCTTCAGCCATGGCTCGCCCTGCTGAGCTCTCTCTGCCTCAAGCAGAAACCCCAGTGTGCGTCCAGCCTCCAGAAAGCAGAGTGCCTTTGCCTGAGCACTGCTTTGCTGGGGCAGCACCCTGAAGGCCTCCTAGGGCCTTCTCTGCCCTAACCCAGTCGTGCCATTCGGCCCATGCGGGGAGCAACGTTCACCCTTGGCAGGGCTCAGCGTGTGGGCTGTGTGTGGTTTCATGGCTGGGAAAGGGCAGATCCTGAGGCTGGCTGCCCTCCTGTGAATGGGGCCTGGCGGGCAGAGCCGGCATTCCCTGGTGGGGATGGAGGAGATCTGGGGCCTTCAAGCTGCATGCACATCCCCTCTCTGGCTGCCCCTCTTGCTTCTTCTCTGCTGCCAAGCCTCTCACACCGCACGTGCGTCTCACTGGAAGGAGCAGGCTGCTTGCCATTCTTGGGCAGGGAATCATCCCACACGCCTCGTTTCCTCACAGGGGAGCGCACACTGACCCAGAGCCTCCAGGGGAGCTGCAGTCTCTCCAGCCACAAAGGCCTGGAGCCGAGTCCATGACGGCCTGTTGCATGGAGGGCTTCTATGGGAGAGGGCCGTGCTTCCCTGGCAGGGGCTCCTTCTCACACTGCTTTCCGTGGGGAAACCCTGCGTGTGCCAGGGCTCTCCTGTGTGCACAAAATCTCTCCCCAGTGCCTGAGGTGCAGGGAATCCTCTTCGGACACAGAGCCATGTTCTAGGCAGAGCTCCCATGCTGGGAGAGCCGCCACTGCCCCGACTGTCCAACTGCCTCAGGAACACACTTCGAGGGAGTGTGGGTCTGGCAGGCAGAACGGCCCGAGGGAGGAGCTCGGGCCTTCGGCTGTGAACAGCTTTCCCACTGCCAAGCCTTGGAGGAGTGCGTGGAGGCTGGGGCCTGCAGCGTTTTCCATCGGAGAGCACTGGGTGCCCAAAGCCTCCCCTGTGGCTTCCGAGCCCCTTCCCACCCACACGCCCTTGGCACCCACTCTGTTGCCAGAGGGAAGTCCTGAGCAGGACTCTCGAGCCTGTGCAGCCAGAGTGCCTCCTGCTTGGAAGTGGCCTCTGGAACTCATTTGGAGTGAGGCTTCTCCCATGCTTGTCAGCCAGCACAGGGTGCCATCGCTCCACCAGAGAACACTCTGCTTTGCCTTCAGCCATGGCTCGCCCTGCTGAGCTCTCTCTGCCTCAAGCAGAAACCCCAGTGTGCGTCCAGCCTCCAGAAAGCAGAGTGCCTTTGCCTGAGCACTGCTTTGCTGGGGCAGCACCCTGAAGGCCTCCTAGGGCCTTCTCTGCCCTAACCCAGTCGTGCCATTCGGCCCATGCGGGGAGCAACGTTCACCCTTGGCAGGGCTCAGCGTGTGGGCTGTGTGTGGTTTCATGGCTGGGAAAGGGCAGATCCTGAGGCTGGCTGCCCTCCTGTGATGGGGCCTGGCGGGCAGAGCCGGCATTCCCTGGTGGGGATGGAGGAGATCTGGGGCCTTCAAGCTGCATGCACATCCCCTCTCTGGCTGCCCCTCTTGCTTCTTCTCTGCTGCCAAACCTCTCACACCACACGTGCGTCTCACTGGAAGGAGCAGGCTGCTTGCCATTCTTGGGCAGGGAATCATCCCACACGCCTCGTTTCCTCGCAGGGGAGCGCACACTGACCCAGAGCCTCCAGGGGAGCTGCAGTCTCTCCAGCCACAAAGGCCTGGAGCCGAGTCCATGACGGCCTGTTGCATGGAGGGCTTCTATGGGAGAGGGCCGTGCTTCCCTGGCAGGGGCTCCTTCTCACACTGCTTTCCGTGGGGAAACCCTGCGTGTGCCAGGGCTCTCCTGTGTGCACAAAATCTCTCCCCAGTGCCTGAGGTGCAGGGAATCCTCTTCGGACACAGAGCCATGTTCTAGGCAGAGCTCCCATGCTGGGAGAGCCGCCACTGCCCCGACTGTCCAACTGCCTCAGGAACACACTTCGAGGGAGTGTGGGTCTGGCAGGCAGAACGGCCCGAGGGAGGAGCTCGGGCCTTCGGCTGTGGACAGCTTTCCCACTGCCAAGCCTTGGAGGAGTGCGTGGAGGCTGGGGCCTGCAGCGTTTTCCATCGGAGAGCACTGGGTGCCCAAAGCCTCCCCTGTGGCTTCCGAGCCCCTTCCCACCCACACGCCCTTGGCACCCACTCTGTTGCCAGAGGGAAGTCCTGAGCAGGACTCTCGAGCCTGTGCAGCCAGAGTGCCTCCTGCTTGGAAGTGGCCTCTGGAACTCATTTGGAGTGAGGCTTCTCCCATGCTTGTCAGCCAGCACAGGGTGCCATCGCTCCACCAGAGAACACTCTGCTTTGCCTTCAGCCATGGCTCGCCCTGCTGAGCTCTCTCTGCCTCAAGCAGAAACCCCAGTGTGCGTCCAGCCTCCAGAAAGCAGAGTGCCTTTGCCTGAGCACTGCTTTGCTGGGGCAGCACCCTGAAGGCCTCCTAGGGCCTTCTCTGCCCTAACCCAGTCGTGCCATTCGGCCCATGCGGGGAGCAACGTTCACCCTTGGCAGGGCTCAGCGTGTGGGCTGTGTGTGGTTTCATGGCTGGGAGAGGGCAGATCCTGAGGCTGGCTGCCCTCCTGTGATGGGGCCTGGCGGGCAGAGCCGGCATTCCCTGGTGGGGATGGAGGAGATCTGGGGCCTTCAAGCTGCATGCACATCCCCTCTCTGGCTGCCCCTCTTGCTTCTTCTCTGCTGCCAAGCCTCTCACACCACACGTGCGTCTCACTGGAAGGAGCAGGCTGCTTGCCATTCTTGGGCAGGGAATCATCCCACACGCCTCGTTTCCTCGCAGGGGAGCGCACACTGACCCAGAGCCTCCAGGGGAGCTGCAGTCTCTCCAGCCACAAAGGCCTGGAGCCGAGTCCATGACGGCCTGTTGCATGGAGGGCTTCTATGGGAGAGGGCCGTGCTTCCCTGGCAGGGGCTCCTTCTCACACTGCTTTCCGTGGGGAAACCCTGCGTGTGCCAGGGCTCTCCTGTGTGCACAAAATCTCTCCCCAGTGCCTGAGGTGCAGGGAATCCTCTTCGGACACAGAGCCATGTTCTAGGCAGAGCTCCCATGCTGGGAGAGCCGCCACTGCCCCGACTGTCCAACTGCCTCAGGAACACACTTCGAGGGAGTGTGGGTCTGGCAGGCAGAACGGCCCGAGGGAGGAGCTCGGGCCTTCGGCTGTGGACAGCTTTCCCACTGCCAAGCCTTGGAGGAGTGCGTGGAGGCTGGGGCCTGCAGCGTTTTCCATCGGAGAGCACTGGGTGCCCAAAGCCTCCCCTGTGGCTTCCGAGCCCCTTCCCACCCACACGCCCTTGGCACCCACTCTGTTGCCAGAGGGAAGTCCTGAGCAGGACTCTCGAGCCTGTGCAGCCAGAGTGCCTCCTGCTTGGAAGTGGCCTCTGGAACTCATTTGGAGTGAGGCTTCTCCCATGCTTGTCAGCCAGCACAGGGTGCCATCGCTCCACCAGAGAACACTCTGCTTTGCCTTCAGCCATGGCTCGCCCTGCTGAGCTCTCTCTGCCTCAAGCAGAAACCCCAGTGTGCGTCCAGCCTCCAGAAAGCAGAGTGCCTTTGCCTGAGCACTGCTTTGCTGGGGCAGCACCCTGAAGGCCTCCTAGGGCCTTCTCTGCCCTAACCCAGTCGTGCCATTCGGCCCATGCGGGGAGCAACGTTCACCCTTGGCAGGGCTCAGCGTGTGGGCTGTGTGTGGTTTCATGGCTGGGAAAGGGCAGATCCTGAGGCTGGCTGCCCTCCTGTGAATGGGGCCTGGCGGGCAGAGCCGGCATTCCCTGGTGGGGATGGAGGAGATCTGGGGCCTTCAAGCTGCATGCACATCCCCTCTCTGGCTGCCCCTCTTGCTTCTTCTCTGCTGCCAAGCCTCTCACACCGCACGTGCGTCTCACTGGAAGGAGCAGGCTGCTTGCCATTCTTGGGCAGGGAATCATCCCACACGCCTCGTTTCCTCGCAGGGGAGCGCACACTGACCCAGAGCCTCCAGGGGAGCTGCAGTCTCTCCAGCCACAAAGGCCTGGAGCCGAGTCCATGACGGCCTGTTGCATGGAGGGCTTCTATGGGAGAGGGCCGTGCTTCCCTGGCAGGGGCTCCTTCTCTCACTGCTTTCCGTGGGGAAACCCTGCGTGTGCCAGGGCTCTCCTGTGTGCACAAAATCTCTCCCCAGTGCCTGAGGTGCAGGGAATCCTCTTCGGACACAGAGCCATGTTCTAGGCAGAGCTCCCATGCTGGGAGAGCCGCCACTGCCCCGACTGTCCAACTGCCTCAGGAACACACTTCGAGGGAGTGTGGGTCTGGCAGGCAGAACGGCCCGAGGGAGGAGCTCGGGCCTTCGGCTGTGGACAGCTTTCCCACTGCCAAGCCTTGGAGGAGTGCGTGGAGGCTGGGGCCTGCAGCGTTTTCCATCGGAGAGCACTGGGTGCCCAAAGCCTCCCCTGTGGCTTCCGAGCCCCTTCCCACCCACACGCCCTTGGCACCCACTCTGTTGCCAGAGGGAAGTCCTGAGCAGGACTCTCGAGCCTGTGCAGCCAGAGTGCCTCCTGCTTGGAAGTGGCCTCTGGAACTCATTTGGAGTGAGGCTTCTCCCATGCTTGTCAGCCAGCACAGGGTGCCATCGCTCCACCAGAGAACACTCTGCTTTGCCTTCAGCCATGGCTCGCCCTGCTGAGCTCTCTCTGCCTCAAGCAGAAACCCCAGTGTGCGTCCAGCCTCCAGAAAGCAGAGTGCCTTTGCCTGAGCACTGCTTTGCTGGGGCAGCACCCTGAAGGCCTCCTAGGGCCTTCTCTGCCCTAACCCAGTCGTGCCATTCGGCCCATGCGGGGAGCAACGTTCACCCTTGGCAGGGCTCAGCGTGTGGGCTGTGTGTGGTTTCATGGCTGGGAAAGGGCAGATCCTGAGGCTGGCTGCCCTCCTGTGAATGGGGCCTGGCGGGCAGAGCCGGCATTCCCTGGTGGGGATGGAGGAGATCTGGGGCCTTCAAGCTGCATGCACATCCCCTCTCTGGCTGCCCCTCTTGCTTCTTCTCTGCTGCCAAGCCTCTCACACCGCACGTGCGTCTCACTGGAAGGAGCAGGCTGCTTGCCATTCTTGGGCAGGGAATCATCCCACACGCCTCGTTTCCTCGCAGGGGAGCGCACACTGACCCAGAGCCTCCAGGGGAGCTGCAGTCTCTCCAGCCACAAAGGCCTGGAGCCGAGTCCATGACGGCCTGTTGCATGGAGGGCTTCTATGGGAGAGGGCCGTGCTTCCCTGGCAGGGGCTCCTTCTCACACTGCTTTCCGTGGGGAAACCCTGCGTGTGCCAGGGCTCTCCTGTGTGCACAAAATCTCTCCCCAGTGCCTGAGGTGCAGGGAATCCTCTTCGGACACAGAGCCATGTTCTAGGCAGAGCTCCCATGCTGGGAGAGCCGCCACTGCCCCGACTGTCCAACTGCCTCAGGAACACACTTCGAGGGAGTGTGGGTCTGGCAGGCAGAACGGCCCGAGGGAGGAGCTCGGGCCTTCGGCTGTGGACAGCTTTCCCACTGCCAAGCCTTGGAGGAGTGCGTGGAGGCTGGGGCCTGCAGCGTTTTCCATCGGAGAGCACTGGGTGCCCAAAGCCTCCCCTGTGGCTTCCGAGCCCCTTCCCACCCACACGCCCTTGGCACCCACTCTGTTGCCAGAGGGAAGTCCTGAGCAGGACTCTCGAGCCTGTGCAGCCAGAGTGCCTCCTGCTTGGAAGTGGCCTCTGGAACTCATTTGGAGTGAGGCTTCTCCCATGCTTGTCAGCCAGCACAGGGTGCCATCGCTCCACCAGAGAACACTCTGCTTTGCCTTCAGCCATGGCTCGCCCTGCTGAGCTCTCTCTGCCTCAAGCAGAAACCCCAGTGTGCGTCCAGCCTCCAGAAAGCAGAGTGCCTTTGCCTGAGCACTGCTTTGCTGGGGCAGCACCCTGAAGGCCTCCTAGGGCCTTCTCTGCCCTAACCCAGTCGTGCCATTCGGCCCATGCGGGGAGCAACGTTCACCCTTGGCAGGGCTCAGCGTGTGGGCTGTGTGTGGTTTCATGGCTGGGAAAGGGCAGATCCTGAGGCTGGCTGCCCTCCTGTGATGGGGCCTGGCGGGCAGAGCCGGCATTCCCTGGTGGGGATGGAGGAGATCTGGGGCCTTCAAGCTGCATGCACATCCCCTCTCTGGCTGCCCCTCTTGCTTCTTCTCTGCTGCCAAGCCTCTCACACCACACGTGCGTCTCACTGGAAGGAGCAGGCTGCTTGCCATTCTTGGGCAGGGAATCATCCCACACGCCTCGTTTCCTCGCAGGGGAGCGCACACTGACCCAGAGCCTCCAGGGGAGCTGCAGTCTCTCCAGCCACAAAGGCCTGGAGCCGAGTCCATGACGGCCTGTTGCATGGAGGGCTTCTATGGGAGAGGGCCGTGCTTCCCTGGCAGGGGCTCCTTCTCACACTGCTTTCCGTGGGGAAACCCTGCGTGTGCCAGGGCTCTCCTGTGTGCACAAAATCTCTCCCCAGTGCCTGAGGTGCAGGGAATCCTCTTCGGACACAGAGCCATGTTCTAGGCAGAGCTCCCATGCTGGGAGAGCCGCCACTGCCCCGACTGTCCAACTGCCTCAGGAACACACTTCGAGGGAGTGTGGGTCTGGCAGGCAGAACGGCCCGAGGGAGGAGCTCGGGCCTTCGGCTGTGGACAGCTTTCCCACTGCCAAGCCTTGGAGGAGTGCGTGGAGGCTGGGGCCTGCAGCGTTTTCCATCGGAGAGCACTGGGTGCCCAAAGCCTCCCCTGTGGCTTCCGAGCCCCTTCCCACCCACACGCCCTTGGCACCCACTCTGTTGCCAGAGGGAAGTCCTGAGCAGGACTCTCGAGCCTGTGCAGCCAGAGTGCCTCCTGCTTGGAAGTGGCCTCTGGAACTCATTTGGAGTGAGGCTTCTCCCATGCTTGTCAGCCAGCACAGGGTGCCATCGCTCCACCAGAGAACACTCTGCTTTGCCTTCAGCCATGGCTCGCCCTGCTGAGCTCTCTCTGCCTCAAGCAGAAACCCCAGTGTGCGTCCAGCCTCCAGAAAGCAGAGTGCCTTTGCCTGAGCACTGCTTTGCTGGGGCAGCACCCTGAAGGCCTCCTAGGGCCTTCTCTGCCCTAACCCAGTCGTGCCATTCGGCCCATGCGGGGAGCAACGTTCACCCTTGGCAGGGCTCAGCGTGTGGGCTGTGTGTGGTTTCATGGCTGGGAAAGGGCAGATCCTGAGGCTGGCTGCCCTCCTGTGAATGGGGCCTGGCGGGCAGAGCCGGCATTCCCTGGTGGGGATGGAGGAGATCTGAGGCCTTCAAGCTGCATGCACATCCCCTCTCTGGCTGCCCCTCTTGCTTCTTCTCTGCTGCCAAGCCTCTCACACCGCACGTGCGTCTCACTGGAAGGAGCAGGCTGCTTGCCATTCTTGGGCAGGGAATCATCCCACACGCCTCGTTTCCTCGCAGGGGAGCGCACACTGACCCAGAGCCTCCAGGGGAGCTGCAGTCTCTCCAGCCACAAAGGCCTGGAGCCGAGTCCATGACGGCCTGTTGCATGGAGGGCTTCTATGGGAGAGGGCCGTGCTTTCCTGGCAGGGGCTCCTTCTCACACTGCTTTCCGTGGGGAAACCCTGCGTGTGCCAGGGCTCTCCTGTGTGCACAAAATCTCTCCCCAGTGCCTGAGGTGCAGGGAATCCTCTTCGGACACAGAGCCATGTTCTAGGCAGAGCTCCCATGCTGGGAGAGCCGCCACTGCCCCGACTGTCCAACTGCCTCAGGAACACACTTCGAGGGAGTGTGGGTCTGGCAGGCAGAACGGCCCGAGGGAGGAGCTCGGGCCTTCGGCTGTGGACAGCTTTCCCACTGCCAAGCCTTGGAGGAGTGCGTGGAGGCTGGGGCCTGCAGCGTTTTCCATCGGAGAGCACTGGGTGCCCAAAGCCTCCCCTGTGGCTTCCGAGCCCCTTCCCACCCACACGCCCTTGGCACCCACTCTGTTGCCAGAGGGAAGTCCTGAGCAGGACTCTCGAGCCTGTGCAGCCAGAGTGCCTCCTGCTTGGAAGTGGCCTCTGGAACTCATTTGGAGTGAGGCTTCTCCCATGCTTGTCAGCCAGCACAGGGTGCCATCGCTCCACCAGAGAACACTCTGCTTTGCCTTCAGCCATGGCTCGCCCTGCTGAGCTCTCTCTGCCTCAAGCAGAAACCCCAGTGTGCGTCCAGCCTCCAGAAAGCAGAGTGCCTTTGCCTGAGCACTGCTTTGCTGGGGCAGCACCCTGAAGGCCTCCTAGGGCCTTCTCTGCCCTAACCCAGTCGTGCCATTCGGCCCATGCGGGGAGCAACGTTCACCCTTGGCAGGGCTCAGCGTGTGGGCTGTGTGTGGTTTCATGGCTGGGAAAGGGCAGATCCTGAGGCTGGCTGCCCTCCTGTGAATGGGGCCTGGCGGGCAGAGCCGGCATTCCCTGGTGGGGATGGAGGAGATCTGGGGCCTTCAAGCTGCATGCACATCCCCTCTCTGGCTGCCCCTCTTGCTTCTTCTCTGCTGCCAAGCCTCTCACACCACACGTGCGTCTCACTGGAAGGAGCAGGCTGCTTGCCATTCTTGGGCAGGGAATCATCCCACACGCCTCGTTTCCTCGCAGGGGAGCGCACACTGACCCAGAGCCTCCAGGGGAGCTGCAGTCTCTCCAGCCACAAAGGCCTGGAGCCGAGTCCATGACGGCCTGTTGCATGGAGGGCTTCTATGGGAGAGGGCCGTGCTTCCCTGGCAGGGGCTCCTTCTCACACTGCTTTCCGTGGGGAAACCCTGTGTGTGCCAGGGCTCTCCTGTGTGCACAAAATCTCTCCCCAGTGCCTGAGGTGCAGGGAATCCTCTTCGGACACAGAGCCATGTTCTAGGCAGAGCTCCCATGCTGGGAGAGCCGCCACTGCCCCGACTGTCCAACTGCCTCAGGAACACACTTCGAGGGAGTGTGGGTCTGGCAGGCAGAACGGCCCGAGGGAGGAGCTCGGGCCTTCGGCTGTGGACAGCTTTCCCACTGCCAAGCCTTGGAGGAGTGCGTGGAGGCTGGGGCCTGCAGCGTTTTCCATCGGAGAGCACTGGGTGCCCAAAGCCTCCCCTGTGGCTTCCGAGCCCCTTCCCACCCACACGCCCTTGGCACCCACTCTGTTGCCAGAGGGAAGTCCTGAGCAGGACTCTCGAGCCTGTGCAGCCAGAGTGCCTCCTGCTTGGAAGTGGCCTCTGGAACTCATTTGGAGTGAGGCTTCTCCCATGCTTGTCAGCCAGCACAGGGTGCCATCGCTCCACCAGAGAACACTCTGCTTTGCCTTCAGCCATGGCTCGCCCTGCTGAGCTCTCTCTGCCTCAAGCAGAAACCCCAGTGTGCGTCCAGCCTCCAGAAAGCAGAGTGCCTTTGCCTGAGCACTGCTTTGCTGGGGCAGCACCCTGAAGGCCTCCTAGGGCCTTCTCTGCCCTAACCCAGTCGTGCCATTCGGCCCATGCGGGGAGCAACGTTCACCCTTGGCAGGGCTCAGCGTGTGGGCTGTGTGTGGTTTCATGGCTGGGAGAGGGCAGATCCTGAGGCTGGCTGCCCTCCTGTGAATGGGGCCTGGCGGGCAGAGCCGGCATTCCCTGGTGGGGATGGAGGAGATCTGGGGCCTTCAAGCTGCATGCACATCCCCTCTCTGGCTGCCCCTCTTGCTTCTTCTCTGCTGCCAAGCCTCTCACACCACACGTGAGTCTCACTGGAAGGAGCAGGCTGCTTGCCATTCTTGGGCAGGGAATCATCCCACACGCCTCGTTTCCTCGCAGGGGAGCGCACACTGACCCAGAGCCTCCAGGGGAGCTGCAGTCTCTCCAGCCACAAAGGCCTGGAGCCGAGTCCATGACGGCCTGTTGCATGGAGGGCTTCTATGGGAGAGGGCCGTGCTTTCCTGGCAGGGGCTCCTTCTCACACTGCTTTCCGTGGGGAAACCCTGCGTGTGCCAGGGCTCTCCTGTGTGCACAAAATCTCTCCCCAGTGCCTGAGGTGCAGGGAATCCTCTTCGGACACAGAGCCATGTTCTAGGCAGAGCTCCCATGCTGGGAGAGCCGCCACTGCCCCGACTGTCCAACTGCCTCAGGAACACACTTCGAGGGAGTGTGGGTCTGGCAGGCAGAACGGCCCGAGGGAGGAGCTCGGGCCTTCGGCTGTGGACAGCTTTCCCACTGCCAAGCCTTGGAGGAGTGCGTGGAGGCTGGGGCCTGCAGCGTTTTCCATCGGAGAGCACTGGGTGCCCAAAGCCTCCCCTGTGGCTTCCGAGCCCCTTCCCACCCACACGCCCTTGGCACCCACTCTGTTGCCAGAGGGAAGTCCTGAGCAGGACTCTCGAGCCTGTGCAGCCAGAGTGCCTCCTGCTTGGAAGTGGCCTCTGGAACTCATTTGGAGTGAGGCTTCTCCCATGCTTGTCAGCCAGCACAGGGTGCCATCGCTCCACCAGAGAACACTCTGCTTTGCCTTCAGCCATGGCTCGCCCTGCTGAGCTCTCTCTGCCTCAAGCAGAAACCCCAGTGTGCGTCCAGCCTCCAGAAAGCAGAGTGCCTTTGCCTGAGCACTGCTTTGCTGGGGCAGCACCCTGAAGGCCTCCTAGGGCCTTCTCTGCCCTAACCCAGTCGTGCCATTCGGCCCATGCGGGGAGCAACGTTCACCCTTGGCAGGGCTCAGCGTGTGGGCTGTGTGTGGTTTCATGGCTGGGAGAGGGCAGATCCTGAGGCTGGCTGCCCTCCTGTGAATGGGGCCTGGCGGGCAGAGCCGGCATTCCCTGGTGGGGATGGAGGAGATCTGGGGCCTTCAAGCTGCATGCACATCCCCTCTCTGGCTGCCCCTCTTGCTTCTTCTCTGCTGCCAAGCCTCTCACACCACACGTGCGTCTCACTGGAAGGAGCAGGCTGCTTGCCATTCTTGGGCAGGGAATCATCCCACACGCCTCGTTTCCTCGCAGGGGAGCGCACACTGACCCAGAGCCTCCAGGGGAGCTGCAGTCTCTCCAGCCACAAAGGCCTGGAGCCGAGTCCATGACGGCCTGTTGCATGGAGGGCTTCTATGGGAGAGGGCCGTGCTTCCCTGGCAGGGGCTCCTTCTCACACTGCTTTCCGTGGGGAAACCCTGCGTGTGCCAGGGCTCTCCTGTGTGCACAAAATCTCTCCCCAGTGCCTGAGGTGCAGGGAATCCTCTTCGGACACAGAGCCATGTTCTAGGCAGAGCTCCCATGCTGGGAGAGCCGCCACTGCCCCGACTGTCCAACTGCCTCAGGAACACACTTCGAGGGAGTGTGGGTCTGGCAGGCAGAACGGCCCGAGGGAGGAGCTCGGGCCTTCGGCTGTGGACAGCTTTCCCACTGCCAAGCCTTGGAGGAGTGCGTGGAGGCTGGGGCCTGCAGCGTTTTCCATCGGAGAGCACTGGGTGCCCAAAGCCTCCCCTGTGGCTTCCGAGCCCCTTCCCACCCACACGCCCTTGGCACCCACTCTGTTGCCAGAGGGAAGTCCTGAGCAGGACTCTCGAGCCTGTGCAGCCAGAGTGCCTCCTGCTTGGAAGTGGCCTCTGGAACTCATTTGGAGTGAGGCTTCTCCCATGCTTGTCAGCCAGCACAGGGTGCCATCGCTCCACCAGAGAACACTCTGCTTTGCCTTCAGCCCTGGCTCGCCCTGCTGAGCTCTCTCTGCCTCAAGCAGAAACCCCAGTGTGCGTCCAGCCTCCAGAAAGCAGAGTGCCTTTGCCTGAGCACTGCTTTGCTGGGGCAGCACCCTGAAGGCCTCCTAGGGCCTTCTCTGCCCTAACCCAGTCGTGCCATTCGGCCCATGCGGGGAGCAACGTTCACCCTTGGCAGGGCTCAGCGTGTGGGCTGTGTGTGGTTTCATGGCTGGGAAAGGGCAGATCCTGAGGCTGGCTGCCCTCCTGTGAATGGGGCCTGGCGGGCAGAGCCGGCATTCCCTGGTGGGGATGGAGGAGATCTGGGGCCTTCAAGCTGCATGCACATCCCCTCTCTGGCTGCCCCTCTTGCTTCTTCTCTGCTGCCAAGCCTCTCACACCACACGTGCGTCTCACTGGAAGGAGCAGGCTGCTTGCCATTCTTGGGCAGGGAATCATCCCACACGCCTCGTTTCCTCGCAGGGGAGCGCACACTGACCCAGAGCCTCCAGGGGAGCTGCAGTCTCTCCAGCCACAAAGGCCTGGAGCCGAGTCCATGACGGCCTGTTGCATGGAGGGCTTCTATGGGAGAGGGCCGTGCTTCCCTGGCAGGGGCTCCTTCTCACACTGCTTTCCGTGGGGAAACCCTGCGTGTGCCAGGGCTCTCCTGTGTGCACAAAATCTCTCCCCAGTGCCTGAGGTGCAGGGAATCCTCTTCGGACACAGAGCCATGTTCTAGGCAGAGCTCCCATGCTGGGAGAGCCGCCACTGCCCCGACTGTCCAACTGCCTCAGGAACACACTTCGAGGGAGTGTGGGTCTGGCAGGCAGAACGGCCCGAGGGAGGAGCTCGGGCCTTCGGCTGTGGACAGCTTTCCCACTGCCAAGCCTTGGAGGAGTGCGTGGAGGCTGGGGCCTGCAGCGTTTTCCATCGGAGAGCACTGGGTGCCCAAAGCCTCCCCTGTGGCTTCCGAGCCCCTTCCCACCCACACGCCCTTGGCACCCACTCTGTTGCCAGAGGGAAGTCCTGAGCAGGACTCTCGAGCCTGTGCAGCCAGAGTGCCTCCTGCTTGGAAGTGGCCTCTGGAACTCATTTGGAGTGAGGCTTCTCCCATGCTTGTCAGCCAGCACAGGGTGCCATCGCTCCACCAGAGAACACTCTGCTTTGCCTTCAGCCATGGCTCGCCCTGCTGAGCTCTCTCTGCCTCAAGCAGAAACCCCAGTGTGCGTCCAGCCTCCAGAAAGCAGAGTGCCTTTGCCTGAGCACTGCTTTGCTGGGGCAGCACCCTGAAGGCCTCCTAGGGCCTTCTCTGCCCTAACCCAGTCGTGCCATTCGGCCCATGCGGGGAGCAACGTTCACCCTTGGCAGGGCTCAGCGTGTGGGCTGTGTGTGGTTTCATGGCTGGGAGAGGGCAGATCCTGAGGCTGGCTGCCCTCCTGTGAATGGGGCCTGGCGGGCAGAGCCGGCATTCCCTGGTGGGGATGGAGGAGATCTGGGGCCTTCAAGCTGCATGCACATCCCCTCTCTGGCTGCCCCTCTTGCTTCTTCTCTGCTGCCAAGCCTCTCACACCACACGTGCGTCTCACTGGAAGGAGCAGGCTGCTTGCCATTCTTGGGCAGGGAATCATCCCACACGCCTCGTTTCCTCGCAGGGGAGCGCACACTGACCCAGAGCCTCCAGGGGAGCTGCAGTCTCTCCAGCCACAAAGGCCTGGAGCCGAGTCCATGACGGCCTGTTGCATGGAGGGCTTCTATGGGAGAGGGCCGTGCTTCCCTGGCAGGGGCTCCTTCTCACACTGCTTTCCGTGGGGAAACCCTGCGTGTGCCAGGGCTCTCCTGTGTGCACAAAATCTCTCCCCAGTGCCTGAGGTGCAGGGAATCCTCTTCGGACACAGAGCCATGTTCTAGGCAGAGCTCCCATGCTGGGAGAGCCGCCACTGCCCCGACTGTCCAACTGCCTCAGGAACACACTTCGAGGGAGTGTGGGTCTGGCAGGCAGAACGGCCCGAGGGAGGAGCTCGGGCCTTCGGCTGTGGACAGCTTTCCCACTGCCAAGCCTTGGAGGAGTGCGTGGAGGCTGGGGCCTGCAGCGTTTTCCATCGGAGAGCACTGGGTGCCCAAAGCCTCCCCTGTGGCTTCCGAGCCCCTTCCCACCCACACGCCCTTGGCACCCACTCTGTTGCCAGAGGGAAGTCCTGAGCAGGACTCTCGAGCCTGTGCAGCCAGAGTGCCTCCTGCTTGGAAGTGGCCTCTGGAACTCATTTGGAGTGAGGCTTCTCCCATGCTTGTCAGCCAGCACAGGGTGCCATCGCTCCACCAGAGAACACTCTGCTTTGCCTTCAGCCATGGCTCGCCCTGCTGAGCTCTCTCTGCCTCAAGCAGAAACCCCAGTGTGCGTCCAGCCTCCAGAAAGCAGAGTGCCTTTGCCTGAGCACTGCTTTGCTGGGGCAGCACCCTGAAGGCCTCCTAGGGCCTTCTCTGCCCTAACCCAGTCGTGCCATTCGGCCCATGCGGGGAGCAACGTTCACCCTTGGCAGGGCTCAGCGTGTGGGCTGTGTGTGGTTTCATGGCTGGGAGAGGGCAGATCCTGAGGCTGGCTGCCCTCCTGTGAATGGGGCCTGGCGGGCAGAGCCGGCATTCCCTGGTGGGGATGGAGGAGATCTGGGGCCTTCAAGCTGCATGCACATCCCCTCTCTGGCTGCCCCTCTTGCTTCTTCTCTGCTGCCAAGCCTCTCACACCACACGTGCGTCTCACTGGAAGGAGCAGGCTGCTTGCCATTCTTGGGCAGGGAATCATCCCACACGCCTCGTTTCCTCGCAGGGGAGCGCACACTGACCCAGAGCCTCCAGGGGAGCTGCAGTCTCTGCAGCCACAAAGGCCTGGAGCCGAGTCCATGACGGCCTGTTGCATGGAGGGCTTCTATGGGAGAGGGCCGTGCTTCCCTGGCAGGGGCTCCTTCTCACACTGCTTTCCGTGGGGAAACCCTGCGTGTGCCAGGGCTCTCCTGTGTGCACAAAATCTCTCCCCAGTGCCTGAGGTGCAGGGAATCCTCTTCGGACACAGAGCCATGTTCTAGGCAGAGCTCCCATGCTGGGAGAGCCGCCACTGCCCCGACTGTCCAACTGCCTCAGGAACACACTTCGAGGGAGTGTGGGTCTGGCAGGCAGAACGGCCCGAGGGAGGAGCTCGGGCCTTCGGCTGTGGACAGCTTTCCCACTGCCAAGCCTTGGAGGAGTGCGTGGAGGCTGGGGCCTGCAGCGTTTTCCATCGGAGAGCACTGGGTGCCCAAAGCCTCCCCTGTGGCTTCCGAGCCCCTTCCCACCCACACGCCCTTGGCACCCACTCTGTTGCCAGAGGGAAGTCCTGAGCAGGACTCTCGAGCCTGTGCAGCCAGAGTGCCTCCTGCTTGGAAGTGGCCTCTGGAACTCATTTGGAGTGAGGCTTCTCCCATGCTTGTCAGCCAGCACAGGGTGCCATCGCTCCACCAGAGAACACTCTGCTTTGCCTTCAGCCATGGCTCGCCCTGCTGAGCTCTCTCTGCCTCAAGCAGAAACCCCAGTGTGCGTCCAGCCTCCAGAAAGCAGAGTGCCTTTGCCTGAGCACTGCTTTGCTGGGGCAGCACCCTGAAGGCCTCCTAGGGCCTTCTCTGCCCTAACCCAGTCGTGCCATTCAGCCCATGCGGGGAGCAACGTTCCCCCTTGGCAGGGCTCAGCGTGTGGGCTGTGTGTGGTTTCATGGCTGGGAAAGGGCAGATCCTGAGGCTGGCTGCCCTCCTGTGAATGGGGCCTGGCGGGCAGAGCCGGCATTCCCTGGTGGGGATGGAGGAGATCTGGGGCCTTCAAGCTGCATGCACATCCCCTCTCTGGCTGCCCCTCTTGCTTCTTCTCTGCTGCCAAGCCTCTCACACCACACGTGCGTCTCACTGGAAGGAGCAGGCTGCTTGCCATTCTTGGGCAGGGAATCATCCCACACGCCTCGTTTCCTCGCAGGGGAGCGCACACTGACCCAGAGCCTCCAGGGGAGCTGCAGTCTCTCCAGCCACAAAGGCCTGGAGCCGAGTCCATGACGGCCTGTTGCATGGAGGGCTTCTATGGGAGAGGGCCGTGCTTCCCTGGCAGGGGCTCCTTCTCACACTGCTTTCCGTGGGGAAACCCTGCGTGTGCCAGGGCTCTCCTGTGTGCACAAAATCTCTCCCCAGTGCCTGAGGTGCAGGGAATCCTCTTCGGACACAGAGCCATGTTCTAGGCAGAGCTCCCATGCTGGGAGAGCCGCCACTGCCCCGACTGTCCAACTGCCTCAGGAACACACTTCGAGGGAGTGTGGGTCTGGCAGGCAG
The DNA here is from genome assembly GCF_030028045.1 of Hippopotamus amphibius kiboko. NCBI lineage: Eukaryota > Metazoa > Chordata > Mammalia > Artiodactyla > Hippopotamidae > Hippopotamus > Hippopotamus amphibius. The sequence goes on along the minus strand of NC_080192.1, from coordinate 58,089,355 downwards.
AACGGCCCGAGGGAGGAGCTCGGGCCTTCGGCTGTGGACAGCTTTCCCACTGCCAAGCCTTGGAGGAGTGCGTGGAGGCTGGGGCCTGCAGCGTTTTCCATCGGAGAGCACTGGGTGCCCAAAGCCTCCCCTGTGGCTTCCGAGCCCCTTCCCACCCACACGCCCTTGGCACCCACTCTGTTGCCAGAGGGAAGTCCTGAGCAGGACTCTCGAGCCTGTGCAGCCAGAGTGCCTCCTGCTTGGAAGTGGCCTCTGGAACTCATTTGGAGTGAGGCTTCTCCCATGCTTGTCAGCCAGCACAGGGTGCCATCGCTCCACCAGAGAACACTCTGCTTTGCCTTCAGCCATGGCTCGCCCTGCTGAGCTCTCTCTGCCTCAAGCAGAAACCCCAGTGTGCGTCCAGCCTCCAGAAAGCAGAGTGCCTTTGCCTGAGCACTGCTTTGCTGGGGCAGCACCCTGAAGGCCTCCTAGGGCCTTCTCTGCCCTAACCCAGTCGTGCCATTCGGCCCATGCGGGGAGCAACGTTCACCCTTGGCAGGGCTCAGCGTGTGGGCTGTGTGTGGTTTCATGGCTGGGAAAGGGCAGATCCTGAGGCTGGCTGCCCTCCTGTGAATGGGGCCTGGCGGGCAGAGCCGGCATTCCCTGGTGGGGATGGAGGAGATCTGGGGCCTTCAAGCTGCATGCACATCCCCTCTCTGGCTGCCCCTCTTGCTTCTTCTCTGCTGCCAAGCCTCTCACACCGCACGTGCGTCTCACTGGAAGGAGCAGGCTGCTTGCCATTCTTGGGCAGGGAATCATCCCACACGCCTCGTTTCCTCGCAGGGGAGCGCACACTGACCCAGAGCCTCCAGGGGAGCTGCAGTCTCTCCAGCCACAAAGGCCTGGAGCCGAGTCCATGACGGCCTGTTGCATGGAGGGCTTCTATGGGAGAGGGCCGTGCTTCCCTGGCAGGGGCTCCTTCTCACACTGCTTTCCGTGGGGAAACCCTGCGTGTGCCAGGGCTCTCCTGTGTGCACAAAATCTCTCCCCAGTGCCTGAGGTGCAGGGAATCCTCTTCGGACACAGAGCCATGTTCTAGGCAGAGCTCCCATGCTGGGAGAGCCGCCCCTGCCCCGACTGTCCAACTGCCTCAGGAACACACTTCGAGGGAGTGTGGGTCTGGCAGGCAGAACGGCCCGAGGGAGGAGCTCGGGCCTTCGGCTGTGGACAGCTTTCCCACTGCCAAGCCTTGGAGGAGTGCGTGGAGGCTGGGGCCTGCAGCGTTTTCCATCGGAGAGCACTGGGTGCCCAAAGCCTCCCCTGTGGCTTCCGAGCCCCTTCCCACCCACACGCCCTTGGCACCCACTCTGTTGCCAGAGGGAAGTCCTGAGCAGGACTCTCGAGCCTGTGCAGCCAGAGTGCCTCCTGCTTGGAAGTGGCCTCTGGAACTCATTTGGAGTGAGGCTTCTCCCATGCTTGTCAGCCAGCACAGGGTGCCATCGCTCCACCAGAGAACACTCTGCTTTGCCTTCAGCCATGGCTCGCCCTGCTGAGCTCTCTCTGCCTCAAGCAGAAACCCCAGTGTGCGTCCAGCCTCCAGAAAGCAGAGTGCCTTTGCCTGAGCACTGCTTTGCTGGGGCAGCACCCTGAAGGCCTCCTAGGGCCTTCTCTGCCCTAACCCAGTCGTGCCATTCGGCCCATGCGGGGAGCAACGTTCACCCTTGGCAGGGCTCAGCGTGTGGGCTGTGTGTGGTTTCATGGCTGGGAAAGGGCAGATCCTGAGGCTGGCTGCCCTCCTGTGAATGGGGCCTGGCGGGCAGAGCCGGCATTCCCTGGTGGGGATGGAGGAGATCTGGGGCCTTCAAGCTGCATGCACATCCCCTCTCTGGCTGCCCCTCTTGCTTCTTCTCTGCTGCCAAGCCTCTCACACCACACGTGCGTCTCACTGGAAGGAGCAGGCTGCTTGCCATTCTTGGGCAGGGAATCATCCCACACGCCTCGTTTCCTCGCAGGGGAGCGCACACTGACCCAGAGCCTCCAGGGGAGCTGCAGTCTCTCCAGCCACAAAGGCCTGTAGCCGAGTCCATGACGGCCTGTTGCATGGAGGGCTTCTATGGGAGAGGGCCGTGCTTCCCTGGCAGGGGCTCCTTCTCACACTGCTTTCCGTGGGGAAACCCTGCGTGTGCCAGGGCTCTCCTGTGTGCACAAAATCTCTCCCCAGTGCCTGAGGTGCAGGGAATCCTCTTCGGACACAGAGCCATGTTCTAGGCAGAGCTCCCATGCTGGGAGAGCCGCCACTGCCCCGACTGTCCAACTGCCTCAGGAACACACTTCGAGGGAGTGTGGGTCTGGCAGGCAGAACGGCCCGAGGGAGGAGCTCGGGCCTTCGGCTGTGGACAGCTTTCCCACTGCCAAGCCTTGGAGGAGTGCATGGAGGCTGGGGCCTGCAGCGTTTTCCATCGGAGAGCACTGGGTGCCCAAAGCCTCCCCTGTGGCTTCCGAGCCCCTTCCCACCCACACGCCCTTGGCACCCACTCTGTTGCCAGAGGGAAGTCCTGAGCAGGACTCTCGAGCCTGTGCAGCCAGAGTGCCTCCTGCTTGGAAGTGGCCTCTGGAACTCATTTGGAGTGAGGCTTCTCCCATGCTTGTCAGCCAGCACAGGGTGCCATCGCTCCACCAGAGAACACTCTGCTTTGCCTTCAGCCATGGCTCGCCCTGCTGAGCTCTCTCTGCCTCAAGCAGAAACCCCAGTGTGCGTCCAGCCTCCAGAAAGCAGAGTGCCTTTGCCTGAGCACTGCTTTGCTGGGGCAGCACCCTGAAGGCCTCCTAGGGCCTTCTCTGCCCTAACCCAGTCGTGCCATTCGGCCCATGCGGGGAGCAACGTTCACCCTTGGCAGGGCTCAGCGTGTGGGCTGTGTGTGGTTTCATGGCTGGGAAAGGGCAGATCCTGAGGCTGGCTGCCCTCCTGTGAATGGGGCCTGGCGGGCAGAGCCGGCATTCCCTGGTGGGGATGGAGGAGATCTGGGGCCTTCAAGCTGCATGCACATCCCCTCTCTGGCTGCCCCTCTTGCTTCTTCTCTGCTGCCAAGCCTCTCACACCGCACGTGCGTCTCACTGGAAGGAGCAGGCTGCTTGCCATTCTTGGGCAGGGAATCATCCCACACGCCTCGTTTCCTCGCAGGGGAGCGCACACTGACCCAGAGCCTCCAGGGGAGCTGCAGTCGCTCCAGCCACAAAGGCCTGGAGCCGAGTCCATGACGGCCTGTTGCATGGAGGGCTTCTATGGGAGAGGGCCGTGCTTCCCTGGCAGGGGCTCCTTCTCACACTGCTTTCCGTGGGGAAACCCTGCGTGTGCCAGGGCTCTCCTGTGTGCACAAAATCTCTCCCCAGTGCCTGAGGTGCAGGGAATCCTCTTCGGACACAGAGCCATGTTCTAGGCAGAGCTCCCATGCTGGGAGAGCCGCCACTGCCCCGACTGTCCAACTGCCTCAGGAACACACTTCGAGGGAGTGTGGGTCTGGCAGGCAGAACGGCCCGAGGGAGGAGCTCGGGCCTTCGGCTGTGGACAGCTTTCCCACTGCCAAGCCTTGGAGGAGTGCGTGGAGGCTGGGGCCTGCAGCGTTTTCCATCGGAGAGCACTGGGTGCCCAAAGCCTCCCCTGTGGCTTCCGAGCCCCTTCCCACCCACACGCCCTTGGCACCCACTCTGTTGCCAGAGGGAAGTCCTGAGCAGGACTCTCGAGCCTGTGCAGCCAGAGTGCCTCCTGCTTGGAAGTGGCCTCTGGAACTCATTTGGAGTGAGGCTTCTCCCATGCTTGTCAGCCAGCACAGGGTGCCATCGCTCCACCAGAGAACACTCTGCTTTGCCTTCAGCCATGGCTCGCCCTGCTGAGCTCTCTCTGCCTCAAGCAGAAACCCCAGTGTGCGTCCAGCCTCCAGAAAGCAGAGTGCCTTTGCCTGAGCACTGCTTTGCTGGGGCAGCACCCTGAAGGCCTCCTAGGGCCTTCTCTGCCCTAACCCAGTCGTGCCATTCGGCCCATGCGGGGAGCAACGTTCACCCTTGGCAGGGCTCAGCGTGTGGGCTGTGTGTGGTTTCATGGCTGGGAAAGGGCAGATCCTGAGGCTGGCTGCCCTCCTGTGAATGGGGCCTGGCGGGCAGAGCCGGCATTCCCTGGTGGGGATGGAGGAGATCTGGGGCCTTCAAGCTGCATGCACATCCCCTCTCTGGCTGCCCCTCTTGCTTCTTCTCTGCTGCCAAGCCTCTCACACCACACGTGCGTCTCACTGGAAGGAGCAGGCTGCTTGCCATTCTTGGGCAGGGAATCATCCCACACGCCTCGTTTCCTCGCAGGGGAGCGCACACTGACCCAGAGCCTCCAGGGGAGCTGCAGTCTCTCCAGCCACAAAGGCCTGGAGCCGAGTCCATGACGGCCTGTTGCATGGAGGGCTTCTATGGGAGAGGGCCGTGCTTCCCTGGCAGGGGCTCCTTCTCACACTGCTTTCCGTGGGGAAACCCTGCGTGTGCCAGGGCTCTCCTGTGTGCACAAAATCTCTCCCCAGTGCCTGAGGTGCAGGGAATCCTCTTCGGACACAGAGCCATGTTCTAGGCAGAGCTCCCATGCTGGGAGAGCCGCCACTGCCCCGACTGTCCAACTGCCTCAGGAACACACTTCGAGGGAGTGTGGGTCTGGCAGGCAGAACGGCCCGAGGGAGGAGCTCGGGCCTTCGGCTGTGGACAGCTTTCCCACTGCCAAGCCTTGGAGGAGTGCGTGGAGGCTGGGGCCTGCAGCGTTTTCCATCGGAGAGCACTGGGTGCCCAAAGCCTCCCCTGTGGCTTCCGAGCCCCTTCCCACCCACACGCCCTTGGCACCCACTCTGTTGCCAGAGGGAAGTCCTGAGCAGGACTCTCGAGCCTGTGCAGCCAGAGTGCCTCCTGCTTGGAAGTGGCCTCTGGAACTCATTTGGAGTGAGGCTTCTCCCATGCTTGTCAGCCAGCACAGGGTGCCATCGCTCCACCAGAGAACACTCTGCTTTGCCTTCAGCCATGGCTCGCCCTGCTGAGCTCTCTCTGCCTCAAGCAGAAACCCCAGTGTGCGTCCAGCCTCCAGAAAGCAGAGTGCCTTTGCCTGAGCACTGCTTTGCTGGGGCAGCACCCTGAAGGCCTCCTAGGGCCTTCTCTGCCCTAACCCAGTCGTGCCATTCGGCCCATGCGGGGAGCAACGTTCACCCTTGGCAGGGCTCAGCGTGTGGGCTGTGTGTGGTTTCATGGCTGGGAAAGGGCAGATCCTGAGGCTGGCTGCCCTCCTGTGAATGGGGCCTGGCGGGCAGAGCCGGCATTCCCTGGTGGGGATGGAGGAGATCTGGGGCCTTCAAGCTGCATGCACATCCCCTCTCTGGCTGCCCCTCTTGCTTCTTCTCTGCTGCCAAGCCTCTCACACCGCACGTGCGTCTCACTGGAAGGAGCAGGCTGCTTGCCATTCTTGGGCAGGGAATCATCCCACACGCCTCGTTTCCTCGCAGGGGAGCGCACACTGACCCAGAGCCTCCAGGGGAGCTGCAGTCTCTCCAGCCACAAAGGCCTGGAGCCGAGTCCATGACGGCCTGTTGCATGGAGGGCTTCTATGGGAGAGGGCCGTGCTTCCCTGGCAGGGGCTCCTTCTCACACTGCTTTCCGTGGGGAAACCCTGTGTGTGCCAGGGCTCTCCTGTGTGCACAAAATCTCTCCCCAGTGCCTGAGGTGCAGGGAATCCTCTTCGGACACAGAGCCATGTTCTAGGCAGAGCTCCCATGCTGGGAGAGCCGCCACTGCCCCGACTGTCCAACTGCCTCAGGAACACACTTCGAGGGAGTGTGGGTCTGGCAGGCAGAACGGCCCGAGGGAGGAGCTCGGGCCTTCGGCTGTGGACAGCTTTCCCACTGCCAAGCCTTGGAGGAGTGCGTGGAGGCTGGGGCCTGCAGCGTTTTCCATCGGAGAGCACTGGGTGCCCAAAGCCTCCCCTGTGGCTTCCGAGCCCCTTCCCACCCACACGCCCTTGGCACCCACTCTGTTGCCAGAGGGAAGTCCTGAGCAGGACTCTCGAGCCTGTGCAGCCAGAGTGCCTCCTGCTTGGAAGTGGCCTCTGGAACTCATTTGGAGTGAGGCTTCTCCCATGCTTGTCAGCCAGCACAGGGTGCCATCGCTCCACCAGAGAACACTCTGCTTTGCCTTCAGCCATGGCTCGCCCTGCTGAGCTCTCTCTGCCTCAAGCAGAAACCCCAGTGTGCGTCCAGCCTCCAGAAAGCAGAGTGCCTTTGCCTGAGCACTGCTTTGCTGGGGCAGCACCCTGAAGGCCTCCTAGGGCCTTCTCTGCCCTAACCCAGTCGTGCCATTCGGCCCATGCGGGGAGCAACGTTCACCCTTGGCAGGGCTCAGCGTGTGGGCTGTGTGTGGTTTCATGGCTGGGAAAGGGCAGATCCTGAGGCTGGCTGCCCTCCTGTGAATGGGGCCTGGCGGGCAGAGCCGGCATTCCCTGGTGGGGATGGAGGAGATCTGGGGCCTTCAAGCTGCATGCACATCCCCTCTCTGGCTGCCCCTCTTGCTTCTTCTCTGCTGCCAAGCCTCTCACACCGCACATGCGTCTCACTGGAAGGAGCAGGCTGCTTGCCATTCTTGGGCAGGGAATCATCCCACACGCCTCGTTTCCTCGCAGGGGAGCGCACACTGACCCAGAGCCTCCAGGGGAGCTGCAGTCTCTCCAGCCACAAAGGCCTGTAGCCGAGTCCATGACGGCCTGTTGCATGGAGGGCTTCTATGGGAGAGGGCCGTGCTTCCCTGGCAGGGGCTCCTTCTCACACTGCTTTCCGTGGGGAAACCCTGCGTGTGCCAGGGCTCTCCTGTGTGCACAAAATCTCTCCCCAGTGCCTGAGGTGCAGGGAATCCTCTTCGGACACAGAGCCATGTTCTAGGCAGAGCTCCCATGCTGGGAGAGCCGCCACTGCCCCGACTGTCCAACTGCCTCAGGAACACACTTCGAGGGAGTGTGGGTCTGGCAGGCAGAACGGCCCGAGGGAGGAGCTCGGGCCTTCGGCTGTGGACAGCTTTCCCACTGCCAAGCCTTGGAGGAGTGCATGGAGGCTGGGGCCTGCAGCGTTTTCCATCGGAGAGCACTGGGTGCCCAAAGCCTCCCCTGTGGCTTCCGAGCCCCTTCCCACCCACACGCCCTTGGCACCCACTCTGTTGCCAGAGGGAAGTCCTGAGCAGGACTCTCGAGCCTGTGCAGCCAGAGTGCCTCCTGCTTGGAAGTGGCCTCTGGAACTCATTTGGAGTGAGGCTTCTCCCATGCTTGTCAGCCAGCACAGGGTGCCATCGCTCCACCAGAGAACACTCTGCTTTGCCTTCAGCCATGGCTCGCCCTGCTGAGCTCTCTCTGCCTCAAGCAGAAACCCCAGTGTGCGTCCAGCCTCCAGAAAGCAGAGTGCCTTTGCCTGAGCACTGCTTTGCTGGGGCAGCACCCTGAAGGCCTCCTAGGGCCTTCTCTGCCCTAACCCAGTCGTGCCATTCGGCCCATGCGGGGAGCAACGTTCACCCTTGGCAGGGCTCAGCGTGTGGGCTGTGTGTGGTTTCATGGCTGGGAAAGGGCAGATCCTGAGGCTGGCTGCCCTCCTGTGAATGGGGCCTGGCGGGCAGAGCCGGCATTCCCTGGTGGGGATGGAGGAGATCTGGGGCCTTCAAGCTGCATGCACATCCCCTCTCTGGCTGCCCCTCTTGCTTCTTCTCTGCTGCCAAGCCTCTCACACCGCACGTGCGTCTCACTGGAAGGAGCAGGCTGCTTGCCATTCTTGGGCAGGGAATCATCCCACACGCCTCGTTTCCTCGCAGGGGAGCGCACACTGACCCAGAGCCTCCAGGGGAGCTGCAGTCTCTCCAGCCACAAAGGCCTGGAGCCGAGTCCATGACGGCCTGTTGCATGGAGGGCTTCTATGGGAGAGGGCCGTGCTTCCCTGGCAGGGGCTCCTTCTCACACTGCTTTCCGTGGGGAAACCCTGCGTGTGCCAGGGCTCTCCTGTGTGCACAAAATCTCTCCCCAGTGCCTGAGGTGCAGGGAATCCTCTTCGGACACAGAGCCATGTTCTAGGCAGAGCTCCCATGCTGGGAGAGCCGCCACTGCCCCGACTGTCCAACTGCCTCAGGAACACACTTCGAGGGAGTGTGGGTCTGGCAGGCAGAACGGCCCGAGGGAGGAGCTCGGGCCTTCGGCTGTGGACAGCTTTCCCACTGCCAAGCCTTGGAGGAGTGCGTGGAGCCTGGGGCCTGCAGCGTTTTCCATCGGAGAGCACTGGGTGCCCAAAGCCTCCCCTGTGGCTTCCGAGCCCCTTCCCACCCACACGCCCTTGGCACCCACTCTGTTGCCAGAGGGAAGTCCTGAGCAGGACTCTCGAGCCTGTGCAGCCAGAGTGCCTCCTGCTTGGAAGTGGCCTCTGGAACTCATTTGGAGTGAGGCTTCTCCCATGCTTGTCAGCCAGCACAGGGTGCCATCGCTCCACCAGAGAACACTCTGCTTTGCCTTCAGCCATGGCTCGCCCTGCTGAGCTCTCTCTGCCTCAAGCAGAAACCCCAGTGTGCGTCCAGCCTCCAGAAAGCAGAGTGCCTTTGCCTGAGCACTGCTTTGCTGGGGCAGCACCCTGAAGGCCTCCTAGGGCCTTCTCTGCCCTAACCCAGTCGTGCCATTCGGCCCATGCGGGGAGCAACGTTCACCCTTGGCAGGGCTCAGCGTGTGGGCTGTGTGTGGTTTCATGGCTGGGAAAGGGCAGATCCTGAGGCTGGCTGCCCTCCTGTGAATGGGGCCTGGCGGGCAGAGCCGGCATTCCCTGGTGGGGATGGAGGAGATCTGGGGCCTTCAAGCTGCATGCACATCCCCTCTCTGGCTGCCCCTCTTGCTTCTTCTCTGCTGCCAAGCCTCTCACACCGCACGTGCATCTCACTGGAAGGAGCAGGCTGCTTGCCATTCTTGGGCAGGGAATCATCCCACACGCCTCGTTTCCTCGCAGGGGAGCGCACACTGACCCAGAGCCTCCAGGGGAGCTGCAGTCTCTCCAGCCACAAAGGCCTGTAGCCGAGTCCATGACGGCCTGTTGCATGGAGGGCTTCTATGGGAGAGGGCCGTGCTTCCCTGGCAGGGGCTCCTTCTCACACTGCTTTCCGTGGGGAAACCCTGCGTGTGCCAGGGCTCTCCTGTGTGCACAAAATCTCTCCCCAGTGCCTGAGGTGCAGGGAATCCTCTTCGGACACAGAGCCATGTTCTAGGCAGAGCTCCCATGCTGGGAGAGCCGCCACTGCCCCGACTGTCCAACTGCCTCAGGAACACACTTCGAGGGAGTGTGGGTCTGGCAGGCAGAACGGCCCGAGGGAGGAGCTCGGGCCTTCGGCTGTGGACAGCTTTCCCACTGCCAAGCCTTGGAGGAGTGCGTGGAGGCTGGGGCCTGCAGCGTTTTCCATTGGAGAGCACTGGGTGCCCAAAGCCTCCCCTGTGGCTTCCGAGCCCCTTCCCACCCACACGCCCTTGGCACCCACTCTGTTGCCAGAGGGAAGTCCTGAGCAGGACTCTCGAGCCTGTGCAGCCAGAGTGCCTCCTTCGAGGGAGTGTGGGTGTGACAGGCAGAGCGGCCCGAGTGAGGAACGTGGATGGCAGGCCAAAGCCACGGTGCTGAGCAGTGCCCCTGCACGTCCCAGCTGAAGTCTCTGGGCTCCAGGCTCAAGCTGGAATGAGCCTGTAGCCTGACCTCCAGTCCCAGGCTTTCCCTGGGCACTGCTAGTTTGGGACCCATCCCAGGCTCAGCCAGGCCTCCCTAGGGCCTGTGCTGGCCTAGGCCACTGCCAGCCATCAGGACCTCGACAGAGCACAGTTCATTCGAGCAGGCCCCAGGGTGTTGCCTGTGTGTCTCTTGCACTGCTGGGAGCCACTGTGACAGTCCCAGTATGTTGGTGATACATATGTGGTGACATGACACTGGGTTGGGTGTGATTTAGGCCTTGTAAAACCCAGAAGCTGTGACATTCCTTCTTTGAGTGTAAAACATGTGAGGTAACCCAATGCCTCGTGGTGTGTGACTGAGGTGAGGTGATACAGGCGGCCATGACCGCTCTGCCAAGCAGGGGACTCACCCAAGGTAGCACCACACAGTGAAGGATGTTAATGAGCTGAGCTGAAAACTGGTAGCAGTGACAGACCTACTAGGCGGGTGAAATATATGAGGTGACACCAACTGGGCAGGATGTGGCCAAGCTTATGTGACAACTGGCATCTATGACAACCATACAATGCAGTTGACCCCTGTGTGGTGACACCCTGCTTTGTTGGTGTGACAAAGTTAAGGTGACATCCAGTTGCCATAGCAGCACTGTCATGTAAGGGACCTGCACAAGGTGACACCAGCTGCCATGACTAACCCACCATGCAAGCACCCTATATAAGGCAATAAGTGGTGTGACCAAGGTGAAGTGACCACCTGCATCCAATGACAGCAACACCAAGTGAATGACCCAAGTGTGGTGACACACCAACTGGCATGGTGTGATCAAGGCAAGGTGACACCACCTGCCATAACAGCCCAGCCACTTGAGAGACCTGCTCCAGGTGACACTACACCATGCAGGGTGTGACTGAGGCAAGGTGACTCCCAGACACTATGATGGGCATGCCATGTAGATTAAATGCCCTGGGAGTGGTTTGACCAAGGCAAGAGTAAATCGGGAGGCATAAAAAACATGCCATGCAGGTGACATGTGCAAAGTGACACCCTGCCGTGCAGGGTGTGAGTGAGGTGAGGTGAGCCCCAGTGGCCATGAGAGGCCTGCCACTTGAGTGATGAGCATAGGGTTACACATGGCTGGGCATTTTTGGACTGAGGCAAGGTGACAAACAGTGGTTGTGACACTCTTGCCACTTGGGTGATCCATGGGAAGTGACACCATGACAGGCAGTTTGCTACTCTGGTGAGGTGACACCTGGCTGCCATGATAGCCCAGCCACTCAAGTAACCCAAGTGAGGTGACACATGGGAAGGTGGGGTCAGACCAAGGCCAGGTGATACCCAGCAGCCATGAAATGCCTGACACATGGGTGACCCTACACCAGCCAGGGTGAAACTGAGGCCAGGAGACACCTGGCAGCCATGACTGTCTCACCATGCAGGTGGTCAACATGAGGTGATACCATGACGGGTGGGGTGGGAGCTAAGCAAGGTGAGACCCAGTGGCTGTGACTGCTTTGCCACTCATTTGATACACATAATGAGACACCATGCTTGGCGGGGTGGGACTGAGGACACTGACATCCATGGGCCATGATAACCTTGACACACAGGTGATCCACACAATGTGACACCATGCCAGAAGGGGTGGGACTGAGGCCAGGTGACACCCAGGGGCCATGAGAGCCTTGCAGGTTGGGTGTCATACAAGAGGTGACACCATGATGGGTGGGGTGTGACCGAGACATGGTGAGACCCTGTAACCATGAGAGTCCTGCTTCCCAGGTGTCATGCAGGATGTGACACCACACTGGGAGAGGTGTGCATGATGTAAGGTTACACCTGGCAGCTGTGACAACCCAGCCACATGGGTGACACACAGGTGGTGAAACCACACTGGGCAGGTTGTGACTGAGGCAAGGTGTCACCCAGCATCTGTGACAGCCACAGCACATGTGTGACCCATGTGATGTGAAATCCCACCAGGTGGGGTGTTACCAAAGTGAGGTGACACCCAGCGGCCATAACACTCTCAGCACATGGGTGACCTGCGCATGGTGACACCATGGCTGGTGGGGTGCTACTGAGGTGAGGTGACACCTGGCTGCAATGACAGCTTAGCCAAGCTAGTAACCTGTGCAAGATGACACACAGGTGGGCATGGTTGTACAGAGGCAAAGTGACACCCAGTGGCCATGATAGCCCTGACTGGTGGGTGTTACGTAGGATATCACACCACACCAAATGAGGTGTGACCAAGGTGAGGTGACAGATGTTGACTGTGACAGCTCAGCCATGTCAGTGACACACTGACAGGGTGTGAAACTAGCCTAAGTGACACCCAGCGTCCATGACATCCATGGCATGCAGATGAACCATGCAAGGTGATACCACACTGGGTGGGGTGTGACAGAGGTGAGATGACATCTGGTGACCATGTCAGGACCACCATTTGGGTGACCAGCATGAGGTGACAGACCACTGGGCTGGCTGTTAGAGAGGCAAGGTGACCCCCAGCAGATGTGACAGCACTGACTGACTGGTGACCTGCTTGAAGTGATCTCCATCAGGCAGGTTGTGACCAAAAAGAGGTGACACATGACTGCAGAGATAGGCAAACAGTGTAGGTGACCTGTGTGAGGTCACATCCTGATGGGGGTGTGTGACCAAGGCTAGGTGACACTTGGTGACTGTGACAGGCCAGATACCTAGGTGATCCATAAGAGATGACACCTGGACAGAGGTTAGGTGTCACCCAGAAGCCATGACAACCCCACTATGTGGGTGACACATGAGATGTGACACAATGATGGGCAGTATATGATTGAGTCAAGGTGACAACCAGCAGCCCTTACAGCACAGCAATGCAGGTGACTCAGTTGAGGTGACACCATGCCCATTGGGGTGTGACCAAGGTGGATGACAACTGGAGGCTGTCACAGTCTTATCATATGGGGGACCCACACAATGTGACATCACACTGGATGGAGTGGGACCTAGACAAAGTAACACCTGGTGGCCATAACTTTTTTGCCACATAGGTGACACGTGCAAGGTGACACTCCTCAGGGCAGGGTATAACTGAGGCAAGGTGACACCTGGCAGCCAGGACAACCCAGCCATGCAGGTGACCCTGCAAGCTGACACCATGCCTCATAAGATGTGACCAAGGTGAGGTGAAAACCAGCGGCTGTGAGAGCCCTGCCATGTGAGTGACCCACACAAGGTAACACCATGACCAATGGGATGGGATTGAGGCCATGTGACACCCAACAGCCCTGACATGCCTGCCAGGTCAGTGACCCATGCAATGTGACACCCCACTTGGTGGTGTGAGACTGAGGTCAGGTGACATATGGTGGCCATGACAGGCCTGCCACCTAGGTGACCTGGGTGATGAAACACCCTGCCAGGAGAGGTGGTACTGAGGTGAAGTGACACCCAACGGCCATGACAGGACCACCAGGTGAATGCCCCATGCGAAGTGACAACTCACTGAGTGGGGTCAGACTGAGGCCAGGTGACACCAGGTGGCCATTACATGTCCACCACGTGGGTGACCCATGCAAGGTTAAAGCCCACCTGGTGGGGTGTGACCAAAATGAGGAGACACCTCGTGGCAGTCACAGGCCCACAACATGGGTGCCACATGAGATGTGACACAAGGCTGGGTGGGGTGGCACCATGGCCACATTACAAATGGAAGCCATGACAGCCCAGCCACACAGTTGACATGCATGATGTGACACCATGCTGGGTGGCATGGGACCAAGGCCAGATGAGACCCTGTGGCCAAGACAGCCCTGCCACAAGGGTGACATACACTAGGTGACACAATGCCTGGTGGAGTGTGACTGAATTGAGGTGAAACCCAGTGGCCATTATAGGCCCACCACAAGGGTGACACACATGAGGTGACACCATGCTGGGCAGGGTGTGACTGAGGTGAGGTGACACTGGGCAGCAGTGACAGCTCAGCCATGTCAGTGACTCATGTGTGGTGATACCATGGTATGCATGATGTTACTGTGGTGAGGTGACACCAGGAAGATATGACAACCCTGCCATGAGGGTGACACAGGTGAGGTGACTCCACTCCAGGTGGGGTGTGACTGAGGCATGTTGACACTCAGTGGCCCTTATGACCCTGCAATGTGGGTGACTCAGGTGAGGTGACACCATGCACATTAGAGTGTGATCTGGGCTAGGTGACACCCAGCTGCTGTGGCAGCCTTGCCATGCAAGTGTCCTGCATGAGGTGAAACCATGCATGTGACTGTGCTTGAGACGAGGTGACAACCGGCTGCCATAGCAGCCCATCCACACAAGTGACCCACACAAGGTGACACCCTACCAGCAGGGTGTGACTGAGGTGAAGTTACATCTGGTGGCTGTAACAGACCCATCATGTGGATGACCTGTGCATGATTACACCATGATGGGCAGGGTGCAACTGAGGTGAGATGACACCCAGCTGTCATGACAGCCCAGCTATGCTAGTAAGCCATGCGAGTTGAACCATGGGTGGGCAGGGTTGGACCAAGGCCAGGTGACACCCTGTGGCCATGAAAGGCACACCACATTGGGGCCCCACACAAGGTGACACCATGCTGGCTGGGGTGGAAACGAGGCTAGGTCACACCTGGCAGGCATGACTGCCTTGCCATGCAGGAAACCCCTGTGAGTTGACAGCATGCTTGGTGGGGTGGAATTGAAGTCAGGTGACACCCAGTGACTGTGACAGCCCATGATGAATTTGACACCTGTGATATGACACTGTGCTGGATGGGGAGGGACTAAGGACAGGTAAAACGCATGGGCTGTGACAGCCTTGACATGCAGTTGATCCATGAAATGTGACACCATGCCAGGAGGGGTGGGACCAAGGTCAGTGGTCACCTGGTGGCCATGACAGCCCTGCCATGAGGGTGATACTTCTGAGGTGATTCAATGTCAGGTAGAGTGTGACTGAGGTGAGGTGACACCCAGTGACCATGAAAGGCCTGCCATGAGGGTAACACATGTGAGGTGACACCATGCCACATGGGGTGTGACTGACATGAGACGACACCCAGCAACCATAGCAGGCCTGCCATATGGGTGAACCATGTGGGGTGACACACTGCCATCCTGGTAAGACTGAGGCAGGTGACACTCAGCAGCTGAGAAAGGCCTGCTGCACAGGTGACCTGCACAAGGTGGCCCCATGCTGAGGGGTGGGACTGAGGCAAAGTGACACCCAGCAGCCTTAACACTCTTGCCACATGGGTGACCCTTGTGAGGTGATACCATGACATGAAGGGTGCGACGGAGGTAAGTTGAGACCCAGTGGCTGTGAAAACCCAGCCCCATGGATGACACACATGATGTGAAGCCACACCAGGCAGGGTGTGAATCTAGGCTAGTTGACATCTGGCTGCCATGACAGCCCCCAATGTGAGAGACCCTTGAGAGATGATGCCACACCAGGTGGCATGTGACTAAGGCAAAGTGACACACAGTGTCTGTGACAGCAATGCCATGATGGTGACCCATGCAAGGTGACACCCCACTGGGTGGGCTGTGACTGAGGCAAGATGACACCTGGTGACCATGACAGGATTGCCATGCAGGTTGCCAGCAGGAGGTGACATTGCAAAAGGCAGGTGTGAGAGAGGTGAGGAGACCCACAGCAGCCCTGACAGCCCAGCTACTCGGGTGACCCACACATGATGACATGACACCAGGAGGGGTATAATCAAGGCCAGGTGAAAACCAGAGGCTGTGACAGTTCTGCCATGAGGCTGACATATGTGAGGTGACCCAATGCCAGGCAGGGTGTGAGCAAGGTGAGGTGACACCCAGCTGTTGTGACAGCCCAGCCACATGAGTAACCCCTGTGAGGTGACACATGGACAGGAAGGTTGGACCGAAGCCTGGTGACACCTGCCATCTGTGAAAAGGTCACCACATGGGTGACCTGCATGAGGTAGCACCATGCCAACTGGGGTAGAACTGAAGCCAGATGACACCTGGTGGCCATGACTGTCTCTCCATGGAGATGACCCAAACGAGGTGACACCACACCAGGTCAGTTGGGACCAAAGTGAGGTGACACATGGTGACACAGTATAGACCTGCCACACATTTGACACATGTGATATGACAACATACTGAGCAGGGTGGCACCAAGGACAGGCGCCACACATGGGCCATGAAAGCCTTGACATGCAGGTGATCCATGTGACATGACACCATACTGGGGGGCATGAGACCAAGGTCTGTTGAAACCCTGTTGCCATGACAGCCCCACCACGAGGGTAACATGTGTGAGGTGATTCAATGCCAGGTTGGGTGTCACCAAGGTAAGGTGACACCTGGCTGCCATGACAGCCTAGCCAAGCGAGTGACCCACATGAGGTGACACCACACTAGGTGGGGTGTGGCCAAGGTGAGGTGACACCTGGTATTTGAGACAGTCATGCCATGTGGGTGACACCCTGCCAGGCATGATGTGACTGAGGCAAGGTTACATCTGGTGGCCATGACAGGCCCACCAGGCATGTGACACTCATGAGGTACCAGCACGCTGGGTAGGGGTGTGAGCAAGGTGAGCTGACACCCTTTGGCCATGACAGGTCTGCTCTGTGGGTGACCCACATCAGGTGACACAAGGATGGGTGGGGTGGGTTTCAGGCCAGGTGACACCCAGTGGCCAAGAAAGACCCACTGCATGGGTCACCCATGTGAGGTGATACCACACTGGGTGGGGTGGACTGAGGCAAAGTGACACCTGGCAGCCATAACACTCTTGTCACATGGGTGAGCCACATGAGGTGACACCATGACAGTTAGGATATGACCAAGGCGAGATGAGACCCTGTGCCTGTGACAGCCCTGCCTCACAGGTGTCACACGGGATGTGACATGATGCTGGGTGAGGTGTGACTAAGGGGAGGTGACACCTGGTGTCTGTGACAGCCTAGCCACATGGGAGACATGTGTGAGGTGAAACCACGCTAGGCATGGTGTGAACATAGTCTAGGTGACACATGGCTTCCTTGACAGGTGCGCAATGAGAGACCCACTTGAGGTGACACCACATTGGGCAGTGTGTGACTGATGCAAGGTGATGCCCAGCATCCATGACAGCCATGCCATACTGGTGACCCACATGGGGTGACACCTGGCCTGGCAGGGTTAGACTGAGGCCAGGTGACACATGGCAGCTGTGACAGTCCCATAACATGGGTGACCTACATGAGATGACACCACATTGGGCATGGTGTGACAAAGGTGAGGTGACACCTGGCCGCCAAGACTGGTCCACCACATGGGTGACAACCCCTCAAAGTGCTGTGACTGAGACAATGTTACATATGGCAGCCAAAACAGGCCTGCCATTCAAGTGACACACACGAGGTGACACCCTGTCAGGCAGGGTGTGAGCAAGGCAAGGTGACAACAGGCAGCCATGTAAGGCCTACTGCATGGGTGACCCCCATGAGGTGACACCATGCTGGCACAGTGGAAGTGAGGCAAAGTGACAGCTGGTGGCTGGGACACTCTTGCCACCCAGGTGACCCACATGAAGTTACACCATGACAGGCAGAGTGTGACTGAGGCAAGGTGATATCTGGTTATTTTGACTGCCCAGCCACATGAGAAACCTGGGTGAAGTGACATAAGGGTGGGTAGGGTGGACTGAGGCCAGATGACAAACAGTGGCTGTGAAAGGCCAGCCACATGGGTGACCTGCACAAGGTGAAATCATGCTGACCTGGGAGGAACCAAGGCCAGGTGAACCTGATGATCATGACTTCCTCACCTTGCAGCTGACCCATGTGAGGTTACACCACACTGGTTTGGGTGGGACTGAAGTGAGATGACACCTGGTGGCTGTGACTGCCTACATATGCATTTGACATGTGTGATGTGACCCCATGCTGTTTGGGATGGGACCAAGAAGAGGTGACATGCATGGGATGTGATGGCCTCAACATGCAGTTGATCCATGTGATGTCACACCTTGACAGGAGGGGTGGAACTGATGCTAGTTGACACCTGCTGGCAGTGACAGCCCAACCATGAGGGTGACATGCATGAGGTGATACAATGTTGGGCAAAGTGTGACTGAGGTAAAGTGCCATCCAGTGGCCATGAGGGCCTTGCCATGTGGGTGAATCACACGAGGTAACATCACTCCTGGAGGGGTTAGCCTGAGACCAGGGAAAACCCAGTGACTGTTACAGGCCCACCACACAGGTGACCTGTGCAAGGTTACACTCTGCCCTGTCGGGTGTGACTTAGGTGAGGTGACACCTGGGGACAGTGACAGCCCAGCTACATGGCTTATCTGTGTGAGATGACATCATGACAGGTAGAGTGTGACTGAGGTGAGGTGAGAACCGTTGCCTGTGAAAGCTCTTTCTATTGGGTGTCACACAGAACATGACACCATTCTGGGTGAGGTGTTACCACAGTGAGGTGACATGTGGTGGCTGGGACAGCCCAGTCACATGGGTGACATGTGTGAGGTTAAATCATACTGGGTGGGTTGTGAACCTAGGCTAGCTGACATCCAGCTGTTGTGACAGACCCCCCACATGAGTGACCCACATGAAGTTACACCCTGCTGGGCAGGGTGTGACTAAGGCAAGGTGACACCCTGTGGCTGTGACTGGCCAGCCACGTGGGTGACCCACATAAGATGACACCTGGCCTGGTGGGGTTAGACTGAACCAGGTGATACATGGTGGCTGTGATGGTCCTGCTACATGGGTGACCCACAAGAGGTTATGTGACACTGCATTATGTGGGATAGAGGCCAGCTGACATTCTGCCACTGTGACAGCCCTGGTATGTGGATGACATGAATGTGGTGACATGACACTGGGTGGGATGTGATCAAGGCCAGATGAAACCCAGAGGCCATGATAGTCTTGCCATGAGGGTGCACATGTGAGGTGACCCAATACCTGGCAGGGTGTGACTGAGGTGAGGTGACACATGGCAGCTGTGATAACTCAGCCAAGGAGGTGACTCAACCACAGTGACATCACACAGTGCAGGATGTTACTGAGTTGAGGTGAAGACTCGTGGCAGTGACAGCCCTGCCAGGAGGGTGAAATGTGTGAGATGACACCACACTTGGCATGGTGTGAATGAGTTTAAGTGACAACTGGTGTACGTGACAGCCCTGCAACATGGGTGACCTGCATGAGGTGACACCACACTGTGCAGGGTGTGACTGATGCCAGGTGACACATGGCTACAATAGCAGCCCAGCAATGCAGGAGACCCATGTATGGTGACAACCTGCCATATGGGTTGTAACTGAGGTGAGGTGACACCCAAGTGCTGTAGCAGCACAGTCATGTGAGGGACCTGCATGAGGTGACACCAGGCCATGCAGGATGTCACCTAGGTGAGATGACATCCAGCTGCTGTGACAGACCCACCATGCAAGTGAACCACATGAGATGACAGCAGGCCAGAGTGGGTGTGACTGAGGCAAGGTGACATTTGGCATCCACGAGAGTGACACCAAGCATGTAACCTTAGTGTGGTGACACCCCACTGGGTTTGGTGTGACTGAGGCAAGGTGACATCTGGCATCTGTGACAGCCCTGCTACATGCGTGACCTCCACATGGTGACACCATACCAGGCAATGTGTGACCAAGGCAAGGTGACACCCACACACTGTGACTGGCCCACCATGTGGGTGACATCCCCCAGGAGTGGTGTAACCGAGGCCAGGGTACATCTGGTGGCCATAGCAGGCCTGCCATGCTGGTGACACGTCCAAAGTGACACCCTGCCAGGCAGGGTGTGAGTAAGTTGAGGTGACACCTGGTGGCCATGGTAGGCCTGCCACATGGGTGACCTTCTTGAGGTTAACACAACTGGGCATGTTTGGACTGAACCAAGGTGACACCCAGTGGCTGTGTAAAGCCTGCCATGAGAGTGACCTATGCAAGGTGACACCACACTGGATGGAGTGAGACCAAGGCAAAGTGATACCCAGTGGCTGTGGCACACTTGCCACATGGTTAACCCACAGCAGGTAAAAACTGGCAGAATGTGACTCTGGCAAGGTGACATCTGGCTGCTGTGACAGTCCAGCCATGCAAGTAACCTGTGTGAGGTAACACATGGGTGGGCTTGGTCAAACAAGTCCAGGTGACACCTGGCCACCAGAAAGGCCCACCAGGTGGGTTACCTGAATGAGGTGACACCATGCTGGCTGGTGTGGAACCAAGGCCAGGTGACACCTGGCAGCCATGACTGCTTCACCACACAGGTGACACTATGCCAGGCAGGGTGGGACTGAAGCGAGGTGACATCCAGTGGCTGTGACTGCCCCATCACACATTTGATATATGTGATGTAACACCATGCTAGGTGAGGTGGGACCAAGGACACTGACAGGCATGGTCTGTGATAGCCTCAACACACAGGTGATCCACAAGATGTGACACCATGCCAGGAGGTGTGGGACTGAGACCAGTTGACACCCAGTGGCCATGACAGCCCTGCCAGGTGGGTGACGTGCAAGGTGATGCAATGCTGGGTGGAGTGTGACCAAGGCGAGATGACACCCAGCATCTGAGACACCTCTGCCACATTAGTGAAACACGTATGGTGACATCACTCCTGGCAGGGTAGGACTGAGGCCAGATGACTCCTGGTGGCCATGAGAGGTCTGACCCACAGGTGACATGTGAGGTGACACCACACTGGGTGAGGTGTGACTGAGGCCATATGAAACCCGGCAGCCCATGAGAGCCCTGCCTTGATGGTGACATGTGTGACATGATACGATGCCAGGCAGGGTGTGACCGAGGCAAGGTGAAACCCAGAGACTCTTAGAGTGCAACAATGCAGGTGACTCATGTGAGGTGACACCATGCCTGGAGGGGTGTGATTGAGGTGCGGTGGAACTCAGCATCCGTGAGAGCCCTGCCACACAGGTGATGAACATGAGGTGACACCATGACAGGTGGGGTGTTAATGAGGCCAAGAGATACTCAGAAGCTGTGACAGGCATGCCAGAGACTGAACCCCACAAGGTGACACCCCACTGGGTGATGTGGGATGAAGGCCAGGTGACACCCAGTGGCATTGACCTCCCTGCCAGGTGGGTGACCCATTAGAGGTGAGACTCTGCCAGGCAGTGTAGGAATGAGGTCAGGTGACAGTGGCCATGACAGGCCCACCACCTGGGTACCTGTGTGATGTTTCACCCCCCCAGGCAGAGTGGTACTGAGGTGAGGGGACACTCAGTGGCCATGACAGGCCTGCCATGCAGATGACTCATGCAAGGTGACAACCCAATGGGTGGGGTTGGACTGAGGCCAGGTGATACCAGGTGGCCATTATAGGACCACCATGCGGGTGACCCAGGCAAGGTAACACTGTGCCCTGTGGTGTGTGAGTGAGGCGATGTAACACCTGGTGGCCATGACAGCCTTTACATGTGGGTGCCACATATGATGTGATGCAATTTTGGGTGAGGTGGAAATGAGGCCAGGTGATACTTGGTTACCATGACAGACCCACCACACAGTTGACATGTATAATGTTATACCATCCCAGGTGTGGTGGGAATGAGAACAGATGACATGCATGGGCTGTGATGGTCTCAAAATGCAGGTGATTAATTTGATGTGACATCAGCCTGGATGAGGTGGGACTGAGGTCAGTTGAGACCCAATGCCATGATATCCCTGCCATGAGAGTGACATGCACTAGGTGACACAATGTTGGGCAGAGTGTGACAGAGGTGTGGTGACACACAGAGACATGACAGGCCCACCATAAGGCTTACCTGCTTGAGGTGACACATGGCTGTTTGGACCGAGGCAAGGTGACACCCGGTGGCTGTGTAAGCCTTGCCACGTGGGTGAGCCATGTGAGGTAACACCACACTGGGTGGGTTGGGACCAAGGTAAGGTTACATCAGGTGGCTGTAACAGACCTGCCATGTGGATGACATGTGTGAGGTGACACCTCACTGGGCAGGGTGTGAGCTAGGTGAGGTAACACCTGGTGGCTGTGACAGGCCTGTCACTTGTGTGACCCACATGAGGTGATGCAAGGACAGGCAGGTTCAGACTGAGACAAAGTGACACCCAGCAGCTGTGTAAGGCCCACCATGCAGTTGACCCATGTGAGGTGACACTATGCTAGGTGGGGTGGGATGATGCAAAGTGACACCCAGTGGCCATGACAGTCTCACCACACAAGTGACCCACGTGAAGTGACACCATGATGGGCAGGGTGTGACTGTGGTGAGGTGACACCCAGTTGCCATGACACATCAGCCATGCCAGTAACCCATGCAAGGTGACACATTGGCATGTGGGGAAGGCCTGCCACATGGGTGACCCACATTAGGTGACACCATGCCAAGTGGGGTGGACCAAAGGCAGATGACACCTGGTGGCTGTGACAGCCCTGCCATGCCTTTGACATGAATGATGTGATACCATGCCATGTGGGGAGGGACTGAGGACAGTGACATGCATTGGCCATGATAGCCTTGACATGCAGGTCATCCACGTGATGTGACACCACGCTGGGAGTGGTGGGACTGAGGCCAGTTGACACCTGTAGGCTGTGAGATGTGTGACACAGGTGACACATGTGAGGTGACACCACACCAGGTGCAGTGTGACCAAGTGCAAGTGAAAGCCAGTTGCTGTGACAGCCTTGCTACTAGGGTGACATGAGTGAGGTGATGCAATGCCAGGTGGGTGTGACCAAGGCAAGCTGAAACCTGGTGTCTGTGACAGTGCAGCCTCATGGGCAACCTGTGTGAGGTGACACGTGGCCTGGTGGGGTGGGACAGAGGGCAGGTGACACTTGGTGGCCATGATAGCCTGGCCACGTGGGTGAACTCTGTGAGGTAACAGCATGCCACATGGGGACAGACTGAGGCCAGTTGACATTTGGCTACCTTGAAAGCCCCACTATGTAGGTGACAGGCGCATAGTGACACCTCACTGGACAGGGTGTGACCAAAGCCAGGTAAAACCCAGAGGCTGTAACAGGCCCACCATGAGGGTGCCATGTTCAATGTGACACAATGCTGGGTGATGTGGGACTGAGGCCAGGTGACACCTGGCCATCATGACAGCCCCACCACACAGTTGACATGCATGATATTACACCATGCCAGGTGGGGTGGGACCAAGGACAGGTGACATGAATGGGCAATGACAGCCTTGATATGCAGGTGATTCACTTGATGAGACACCACACCTGGTGGGGTGGGACAAAGGAGAGTTGAGACACGGTGGCCATGAGAGCCCTGCCATGAGAGTGACATGCACAAGGTGACACAATGCCAGGTGGAAAGTGACTGAGGTGAGGTGACACCCAGCAACCTTGACATGCCCACCAAAAGGGTGACCCATGTGAGATGACACATGACAGGGGATTTCAGAATGAGGCAAGGTGACACATGGCAGCCATGTAAGGCCCAGCACATGGGTGACCCATGAGAGGTGACACCATGCCAGGTGGGGTGTGACCATGGCAAGGTGACACCTGGTTGCCATGATAGCCCCACCATGCATGTTACCCACGTGAGGTGACAACATGCTGGGTGGGATGAGACAGAGGTGAGGTGAAACCAGGTGGCCATGACAGCCCCACAACTCAGGTAACCTGCAAGAGGTGACACCACACAAGGCAGGGTGTGTGTGACCAAGGGGAAGTGACAAATGGTGGCCGTGAAATCCCCACGATGTGGATGACCCATGCAAGTTGACAAAACATATTGCAGGTTGTCACTGAGGCAAGGTGACACCCTGCAGCTGGGACAGCCAGGCCATGTGGGTGACTCATGTGAGGTGACAAAACACCATGCAGGTTTTGTTTGAGATGAGGTGACACCTGGTGGCAGTGACGGGCCCACCACACAGGTGATAAACACGAGGTGATACACTGCCTGGTGGGGATGTAACATTGCTTTGGTTTCCATGGCCCACAGGGACTCAGTCTCACCAGCCCTGATCTGCTGGTCAAGCAACAGCCTGTGGGGGCTTGGGATACCTGGCCTACTGGGCCTCAGGCTCTTTTGCTCTAAGCCACTGGGTGACCAGCAGCCCACAGGGACTTGGGCTCCACAGCCACGGGCCACCAGATGACCAGCTTCCCATGGGGACTTGGGCTCCCAAGCCTGTGATAACTCGGGTTCTGCAGCCCCAAGGCTACTGGACCACCAGCAGCCCACACAGAATCAGGCTTCACTTCTCTGGGCTTCCAGGTGACAAGCTTGATGCAGGGATGTGGACTTCTGAGTTCCAGGCCCCCAGTGACCAGCAGCCTGCAGGGACTCTGGAGCCACAGCATGTGGGAATTCAGGCTCCATGGCTCCCGCCTGCCAGGTAACAACCAGCCCACAGGGACTCAAGTTCCACAGCCAGTGGGAACATAGACTCCACAGCCCCAGTCCACTGGGTGATCAGCAGCCTACGGGGACTTGGGCTACCCAGCCCGCAGGTACTTAGGCTCACAAACCTGTGCTGCCAGGCAAAGAGCAGCCCATGGTGACTCAGGCTTTTCAGTCCCAGGCCACTGGTTGACCAGCAGCCCATGTGGACTCAGGATCCCCATCCCTCAGGGACTCAGGCTTCAGGGCCACAGGCCACTGGGCCACCCACAACCCATGTGGACTAATGATCCACAGAATGTGGTAATTCGGGCTCTGAAGCCCAGGTCGAGAGGCAGCCAGTGAACTGCAGTGTCTCAGCCTACTCAACACCGGGACACCACTCAACCAGCATCATGCAGTGATTTGGGCTCCCTGGCCTTCGGAGAGTTGGGCCCAGAGGCCATGGGCCACCAGGCTATCTGCAGTTGTGGGGAGTCAAGCTCTCAGGCCTGCAAGAACTTGCACTCTGTGGACCCGGGCAGCCAGGCCACCAGCAACCTGCAGGGACCTGGGCTCCATGGTCCATGGGGATTTGGGCTCCATGGTCCCAGTCCACTGGGTAATCAGCAGCCATTGGGAAATGGCCTTCCTGGCCCACTGGGACTCAGGCTTCTTAGCACCAGGCCACTAGGTGAAAAGCAGCCTGTGGTTACTCAGGTGCTCTGGCCCCAGGCCAGCAGGCTAACAGCAGCTGCTGGGGATTCAGGCTGTCTGGCCCTAAGGGACTCAGGCTACCTAGCCCTGGGCCACTGGGCGAAGAGCAGCCTGTGGTTACTCATGCTTTCCAGCCCTGGACCGTCAGTCAAACAGCAGCATGTGTGGACTCGGGATCACCAGCACACAGGTACTTGGGCTCCAGGGCCGTGGGCCACCGAGCAACGAGCAGCCCATGGGCACTCTGCATCCCCAGCCAGCAGGGACTCAGGCTCCAGGGCTGTAGACCACCAGCTGACCAGCATCCCACTGGGAACTTGGGCTCCACGGCCCCTGGCTGCCAGGTGACTTGCATCCCACCAGCACTCAGCCTCCCTGGCCTGCAGGGACTCAGGCTCCATGGTCCTGAGCCACCAGCTGACCAGAAGCCCAAGGGAAATTGGGAACCATGGCCTGCAGGGACTCATGCTCCAAGGCCCTGGGCTGACAGGTGACCAGCAAACTGTGGGGACTCGAGATCTTCTGCCTACACAGACTCAGTCTCCATGTCCACGGTTTGGCATTTGACCAGCTTCACCTGGGGTGTAGGGATCCACAGCCTGTGGGGATTCGGGTTTTGTGGCCCCAGGCCACCAGTAGACCAACAGCCTACAAGGATCAGGCTGCATGGCCCATGGGGACACAGGCTCCCTAGTTCCTACCTGCTGGGCAAAAAGCAGCCCATGGTTACTCAGGCTCTACAGCCCCAGGCTGCCAGGTGACCAGCAGACATTGGATAATTGGGCTTGCTAACCTGCAGGGACTCAGGCTCTGTGGCCTTGGGCCACCAGTTGACCAGCAGCCCATGATAAATCAGAATCCCTGGCCCACAGTTCCTCAGGCTCCATGGCCCCTGGCCACTGGGAGACCAGCAGCCTGCAGGGACTTGGGACACCTGGCCCCACATGCATCTTGCTCTGTTGCCCTGGGCCACCAGGTGGACAGCAGCCCACGGGGACTCGGGCTCCCCAGCCCACAGTAACTCAGGATCTGTGGCCCTGGGCTGCTGGGCCATCAGCAGCCTGCATGGAATCGGGCTTCACTTCACTGGGCCAGCAGGTGACCAGCTTGCTGCAAGGACATGGACTCCTGAGCTCTGGGCCCCCAGTGACCAGCAACCTGTAGGGACTTGGGCTCTGCAGCCTGTGGGAACTCAGGCTCTGTGGTCCCCAGCTGCCAGGTGACCAACAGCCTGCAGGGACTCAGGCTCCATGGAATGCAGTGATTTGGGCTCTGCAGCCCAGGTCACCAGGCAGCCAGCTGCCTACAAGGACTTGGACAACATGGCACTGGTCTGCCAGTAGACCAGCAACCCACAGGGACTTGGGATGCCTGGGTTCCAGGACCCCGGGTGGTGCAACAAGCAGCCCTCAGAGACTTGGTAGCCCTGGCCCACAGAGTCAGGCTCCATGGCCCTGGGCCACCAGGTGACCAGCATCACATGGTAATTCAGTCTCCCTGGCCCACAAGAATACAAGCTCTGCAGCCCTGGGCTGCCGAGCCTCCAGCAACCCACAGGTTATCGGACTTTGATTCCACGGGCCATCGGACAACAAGCTGCTCTCAGGGCCTCAGGTTTACCAGTCCACATGGACTCAGTCTCCATGGCCCCAGGCAGCCAGGTGACCAGCAGCCTGTGGGGTCTCAGGATACCCAGCATGCAGGGACTCAGCCTCCACAGCCTCAGCCCACCAGTTGACTAGCAGCCTGCAGGGGCACGGGATCCCAGGCCCATGGGGAAGTGGGCTGCACAGCCCCAGGCTGCCATCAACCAGGACACCATGGGTACTCAGAATCCCTGGCCTGCCTGGACTTGGGATCCATGGCCCCAGTCCCCAGGTTGTACACCATCACATGGGAACTTGGGATCCCTGGCCCATGGGAACACAAGCTCTGTGGCCCCCGGCTGCCAGGCCTCCAGCAGCCTGTGGTAACTCAGGCTTCCCAGCCCTGGTTCCCCGGGCAACCAACAGACCATGGGGACTTCGGGTCCCCAGTCAGCAGGGACTCAGCCTCCTTGGCCTCAGGCCACCAGGTGATCAGCAGTTTGCTGGGATTTGGGATTTCCAGCCCACAGTGACTCAGGTTCCACCACCCTGGGCTGCTGGGCAACCAGCATCACATGGCAACTCGGGCTCCCTGGCCCACAGGAACACAAACTCTGTGGCCCCAGTCTGCCTGGCCTCCAGCAGCCTGTGAGTTATCAGGCTCCACTTCCCTGGACCACCAGACAACATGCTGCCCACAGCACACTGGCTCCATGGCCCACAGGGACTAAGGCTCTGCAGCCCTGGGCCACCAGGTGACAGCCTGCAGGGACTCGGGCTCAATGTCCTGCAGGTACTCAGACTCCTTGGCCCATGGGCACTAGGG
This sequence comes from Hippopotamus amphibius kiboko, assembly GCF_030028045.1. Taxonomy (NCBI): domain Eukaryota; kingdom Metazoa; phylum Chordata; class Mammalia; order Artiodactyla; family Hippopotamidae; genus Hippopotamus; species Hippopotamus amphibius. Next base: position 58,062,158 of record NC_080192.1, on the reverse strand, counting down.
CTCCATGGCCCCAGGCCACTGGGAGGCCTATGGCCCTCAGGGACTGGGGCTTCCCAGCCTGTGGGGACTTGGCATCCACAGCCTTGGGTCACCAGGCAATTAGCAGCCCAAGGGGATTCAGTTTCCCCAGTCTGCAGGCATTCAAGCTCCCCACCTCAGGTCCCCTGGCTACCAGCAGCTCACAGGTACTCAGGGTCCCAGCCCACAGGGACTTGGGCTCCCTTGCCCAGGGCTGCCAGCCAAAAGCAGCCTGTGGAGACTCAGGTTCCCTGGCCCAGGGCTGCTGGGTGCCCAGCAGCCCATAGGTACTCAGGCTACCAAGCCCCAGTACCCCAGGCAACCAACAGCCCATGGGGAATCATTCTCCCAGGACTGCAGGGAGTTGGGCTCCCTGACTCATGTCCCCTGGTGACCAGAGTCTCACAGGAACTCAGGCTCCTGGCCTGTGGAGACTCGGGATCCCTGGCCCAGGGCCACTGGGCAAACAATAGCCCACAAGGACTCAGGCTCTCTGCACTGGGCCACTAAGCAACCAGCAGCCTGTGTGGACTCAGGCTCCACAGGCCACAGGGACTCAGGTTCCAGGGGCTTGGGCCACTGGGCAATGAACAGACTGTGGGGAGCCTTGGGCCACCAGTTGACCAGCAGCCAGCTTGGACTCAGGATCCCTGGCCAGTGATTACTCAGGCTCCATGGCCCTGGGCTGTCAGGTGACAGGCATCACATGGCAACTCAGGCTCCCTGGCCCATGGGAACACAAGCTCTGGCACCAGGCTGCCAGGCCTCCCGCAGCCCACAGGTTATCAACCTTCACTTCCCTGGGACACTGGACAAAAAGCTGCCCATGGGGCTCGGGCTCCATGGCCTGTGGGGACTAAGGATCTGCAGCCCAGGGTTGCCAGGTGACAAGCATCCTGCAGTGACTCAGTCTTGAAGTCCCATGGGTACTCAGGATCTGTGGCACTGGGCATGAGGACTCAGGTTCCCTGGCCCATGGGCTCTAGGGCTCCACAGGCAACAGACCACAGGGCAACCAGCAGACCACAGGGATTCAGGCTCCCTGGCCTGCAGGGACACAGGCAACACAGCCAGAGGCTGCCAGTCAACCAGCAGCCTGCAGGGACGTGGGATCCCTGGCCCACAGGGACTCAGCTTCCATGGCCCCAGGCCAGTGGTTGACCAGCACACCACAGGGAATCAGAATCCCTGGTCTGCTTGGACTTGGGCTCCACTGCCCTTGGCTGCTGGGTGACCAGCATCACACAAGAACTCAGGCTCCCTGGCCCATGGGAACACAAGCTTTGCGGCCCTGGGCTGCTTGGTGACAAGCAGCCCATGGGAACATAGGATACCCAGCCTCGGGTGTCCTGTCTACCAGGAGCATGTGGGGACTGGGGCTAACTGGACTGGTGCCACCAGATGAACAACAGACCATGGGGACTCGGGCTCCTTGTCCCCAGGCTGCCGGGTGACACACAGCCCATTGGGATTTCAGCACCCCAGACCACAGGTACTTGGGTTCCCTGACCCCAGGCAGCCTTTCAACCAGCATCCTGCAGGTACTCAGGCTTCCCAGCCTGCATTCGCTTGGGCTCCATGGAACCAGGCCATTGGGCAACAAGTTTGTGGGAACTCGGGCTCTGCAGCCATAGGCTGCAGTTCAAACAGCAGGCCCCAGGACTCAGGATCCCAGGCCCCCAGGACACAGGCTCCACAGCCCCAGGCCACCAGGCTACCAGCAGCCTGCTGGGACTCGGGATACCTGGCCCATGGGAACTCCACCATGCCAGCTCTGGGCCACTTGTAGACCAGCATCCCAAGGGGACTCAGCCTCCCTGGCCCACAGGGACATTGGCTCCACCTCCTAGGGTTACTGGGCAACAAGGGTCCCATGGGAACTCAGGCTACCAAGCCCCAGTCCCCTGGGTGACGAGCAGCCCACAGGGACTTGGGCTCCCAGGCCTGTGGGAATTTGGGCTCTGTGGCTCAAGTCTCCTGGTCACCAGCAGCTCATGGGAATTCATGATCCTGGTCCACAGTGACTCAGTATCCCTAGCCCTGGGCCACCTGGCAAACAGCAGCTTGCAGGGATTTGGGCTGTCCAGGCATGGGCCACTGGTGCCGCATCATCCCATGGTCACTTGAGCTCCCCAGCCTACCAGGATTCAGGTTCCAAGGGCCTGGGCCATCAGGCGACAAAAAACCCCTTGGGAATCAGTGTCCCTAACCTGCAGGGACATGGGCTTTGTGGCCCCGGGCTGGCAGTCAACCAGCAGCCTGCGGGGACTCAGGATCCCTGGCCTGTGGCAATTTGGGTTCCCCAGCCACAGTCCGATGGTAGACCAGCAGCCCACTGGGGACTCGGGCTCCCTGGCCTGCAAGGACTCGGGCTCTGTGGACCTGGGCCACCAGCTGACAAGTATCACATGGGAATTTGGGCACCCTGGCCCACAGGAACACAAGTTCTACAGCCCTGGGCTGCTGGGGTTCCAACAGCCCATGGGGACATAGGACCCCTGGCCCCAGTCAACCAGTCAACCTGTATCCCATGGTTACTTGGGCTCCTGAGCCCTGGGCCACCAGGTGACCAGGAGCCCATGGGGACTCAGGAACCTCGGCCCATGGGGACTCTGGCTCTCCAGCCCTGGGCCACTTGTTGATAAGCGTCCCATGGGGACTCAGCCTCCCCAGCCTGTGGGGATATGGGCTCTGCAACCTAGGGCTGCCTTGTGACAAGGAGACCATGGACACTCGGGGTCTGTGGCGCCTGGCTGCCAGGCAACCAGCAGCCCATGGGACTTGAGCTCCTGGCCCACAGGATGTCGGGATCCCTGGCCCCATGCCACTGGACAAAGAGCAGCCCACAGAGACTCAGTCTCTCTGGCCCCAGGCCACCAATCAACCTTATAACTGTGGGGACATTGGCTCCCTGACCCTGGGCCATTGGGCGACCAGCAGACCGCAGGGACTTGGGCTCCCCAGGCTGCTGGAACTCTGGCTCTATGGCCTCTGGCCACCAGTCAACCAGCAGCTCATGGGCACTCTGGATGCCTGGCCCTGGGCTGCTGGGTGACCAGCATCACATTGGAATTCAGGCTCCTTGGCCCACAGGTACACAAGCTCTGCAGCCCCAGGCCATCATGTGACAAGCAGCCTGCAGGGACTTGGGTTTGATGGCCCACAGGTACTCGGGCTCTGCGGCCCCAAGCTGCCACTCAACTAACAGCCCTTGAGGACTCAGGCTCCCCAGCCTGTGGGCACTAGGGCTCCATCGCCCCTGCCACAGGGTGACAAACAGCCCTCATGAACTCAGGCTCCCTGGCCTGCAGGGACACTGGCTCCACAGCCCCAGGTTGCCAATCAACCAGCAGCCTGCAGGGATGTGGGATCCCTGGCTCATGGGGTCTTGGTCCCCATGGGCCTGGGCCACCTGTCAACCAGCACACCACGAGGTATTAGAATCTCTGGCCTTCCTGAATTCGGGTTCTGTGGCCCTGGGCCTCCAGTCGACCAGCATCACATGAGATCTTGTGTTCCCTGGCCGACAGGAAGACAAGATCATTGGCCCAGGGCTGCTGGGCCTGCAGTAGCCCATGGGGACTCAGGATCCAGAGCCCTGGGCCACCTGGTGACCAACAACCTGCAGAAACTTGGGCATCCTGGACCCTGGTTGCCAGTCAATCAGCATCCTGTAGGGATTGTGGCTCCCTGGCCAGAAGGGACCTGGGGTCCCTGGCCCCAGGCTGATGGTCGACCAGCTTCACATGGGGACTTGGCCTACCAGGCCCATGGGGACTCGATCTCTGTGGCCTCAGGTTGCCAGGTAACCAACAGCCCATGGGGATTCAAGCTACCTGGCCACAGGGACTTGGGCACTGAAGCCCCACACCACCAGGCAACCATCAGCCTAAGGGGAACTGGGCTTTGTGGCTCCAGGCCACCTGGTGACCAGCAGCCCATGGGGACTCTGGCTATCTGGGCCTGGGCCACTTGCTGACCAGCATCCCATGGGGTCTCAGTCTCCATGGCCCGTGAGGACATGGGCTCTGCCATCTAGGGCCACCGAGTGACAAGGAGCCCATGGGGACTTGGGGTCCATGGTCCCCAGCCACTGGGTGACCAGCTACCTGCAGGGATTCATTCTCCCAGGCCTGTGGGCCTTTAGGCTTCCCAACTCAGGTACCCTGGTGACCAACATTTCATGGGGATTCAAGCCATTGGCCTGCTGGGACCCAGGCTCCCCAGGCCACAGGGACAAGGGCTTCACCACATAGGGCCGCCAGGCAACAAGGAACCTGCAGGGACTTGGGGTACACAGCCCACAGCCACCAGGTGACCAGAAGCCCTCAGGGACTTGGGCTACCAAGCCCTTGTCTCCCAGGTGACAAGCAGCCCAAGGGGACTCAAGGTCTCTGGCCCCAGGCCTCCCATCGACCAAATAAATGTGGAGAAACTGGCTCCCAATCCCTGAGCCACTGGATGAACAGCAGCCTGTGGGGACTCGGGCTCCCTGGCCTGCAGGGACTCAGGCTCCATGGTCCCTGGCCACCAGTCAACCAGCGGACCATGGGGACTCTGGATCACTGGCCTTGGGCCACCAGGTGAAGAGTGTCACATGCGAATTCAGGCTCCCTGGCCCACAGGAACACAAGCTCTGCAGCTCTGGGCTGCCGGCCCTCCAACAGCCCATGGCTTTTCAGCCTTTGCTTCCATGGGCCACCAGATTACAAGCTGCCAGCAGAGACTCAGGCTCCCCTACCCATGGGGACTCAGGCTCTGCAACATGGGGCCGCCAATTGACAAGCAACCTGCAGGAACTCAGGCTCAAAGGCTAATGGGTACTCAGACTCCATGGCCCCAGGATGTCAGTAGACCAGCAGCCCTCCAGAACTTGGGCTCCCTGTCCCACAGGTACAAGGGCTCCATAGCCCCTGGCCACCAGTTGACCAGCAGACTGCAGGGATGTAAGAACACTGGCCCATGGGGTCTCTGGCTCTATGGCCCTGAGCCACCTGTCAACCAGCACACCATGGTGACTCAGAATCCCTGGCCTGCCTGAACATGGGCTTTGTGGCCCTGGGCCTCCAGTTGACCAACATCACATGGGATCTCGGGCTCCCTGGCAGACATAAACACAAGCTCTGCTGCCCCAAGCTTCAGGGCCTCCAGAAGACCATGGGGACTCAGGTTCCATGGCCCTGGGCCACATAATGACCAGCAGCCCATGGAGACTTGGGCTTCCCAGTCCCTGGCAGTAGGTCCATCAGCATCCTGCAGGGATTGGTGCTCCCTGGCCAGCAGGGACCCAGGCTCCCTGGCCCCAGGCTGATGGTTGACCAGCTTCCTGTGGGGACTCAGACTCTCAGGCCCATGGGGACTTGAGCTCTGATGCCTTGTGCCACTGGGCCACCAGCAGCCCATGGGGACTCAGGCTCTGTGGCCCCAGGCTGCCTGGTGATCAGCAGCCCACAGGGACACAGGATACCCAGCCCAGGGCCTCCGGTCAACCAGGAGCCCCAAGGGAGTGGGGCTCTCCGGCCCTGTGCAGTCATGTGAACAGCAGCCCGCAGGTCCTCAGGATCCCTGTCATCAGGATGCTGGCTGCCTCAGAAACCATGGGGACTTGGGGGCCCTGGCCTGCAGGGACTCAGTTTCCATGGACCCAGGCAGCCAATGAACCAGCATCTTGCAAGCCCTCTGGCTCCCTAGCCCATGTTCACTTGGGGTCCATGGACCCAGGCCTCTGGGTGACTACTTCATTGGAACTTGGGCTCCCCAGGCAGGGGGGACTCAGGCTGTGCAGCCACAGATCAACGGGTGACCAGAAGCTTGCATTGACTTGGGCTTCTCATACCCAGTCTGACAGTTGACCAGCATCCCATGGGAATGGCCTAATGTGGTGCAGAGACACAGGCTCTTCTACCTAGGGCTGCTGGGTGACAAGGAGCCCACAGGGACTTGGGGTCCACAACCTCTGGCTGCTGGCCCACCAGCAGCCTTCAGGGACTTGGGCTACCAGCCCTGGTTCCCCAGGGGAACAGCAAACCATGGGGACTCGGGATCCCAGGATGGTGGGGATTGGGCACCATGGCTCAGGTCCCTTGGTGACCCTCATATCATGGGGACATGGTTTCCTGGCCCACAGGGACTCAGGATCCCTGGCCCCAGATGGTTGATCAACCAGTTAACATGGGGAAACAGGCTTCCCTATCCTGGGCAACCAGTCAACCAGCAGCCTGTGGAGATCAGGGCTACCCAAACTGTGAGGATTCAGGCTCCATGGGTCAGGGCCGCTGGTTGACCAGCAGCCCACAGGGACTCGGGCTCCCCAGCCTGGGGCTGCTGGTGGTCCAGCATTCTAAGGGCACTCAAGCTCCCCATCCACCAAGATTTGTGCTCCATTTACCCAGGCCACTGGAAAAGCAACTTCTGGTGGGGACTTGGGGCTCTGGCCCACAGAGACTCAGGCTCCACGGCCTTGGGCCACTGGTTGAGCAGCACCAGTGGGGACTCAGATCCCTCTCCTGCTGGGGCTCGAGCTCCAGGGACCTAGGATGCCTGGAAACCAGCAGTCCATGGAGATTTGGGCTCCCTGCTGTTAGGCTGCCAGTCAACCAGCAACCTTCAGGGATTCAGGATGCCTTGCCCACAGGCACTCGGGCTTCATGGCCCTGGGCTTCCAGGCAACCAGCAACCATGGGGATTCAGGTTCCCCAGCCTGCAGGGACACAGGCTCTGCAGCTCCAGGCCATTGGTCGACCACCATCCTGAGTGGATGCAGGATCCCCGGGCCATGGGGTCTTGGGCTAAACAGCCCCAGGTCTCTGGTCAACCAGAAACCCATGGGGACTTGGGCTCCTGAGCCATGGGTCACTGGGTGACCAGCAGCTCACTGGGATTCGATCTCCCTGGGCTGTGAGGACACGGTATCCACCACCTAGGGCTGCTGGGCAACAAGGAACCCATGGGGACTTGGGGACCATGGCCCCTGGATGCTGTGTGACCATCAGTCCACTGGGACTCTGGCTACCAAGTCCCGGTCCTTAGAGTGACCAACAGCCCACAGGGATTCAGGCTCCCAGGCACATGGGTATTTGCACTCTCTGACTCAGGTCACCTGGCAACCAGCAGCTCATGGGGATTTGGGCTCCCTGGCCCACAGGGACCTGGGCTCCCTGGCTCCCAGCTGATGGTTGACCAGCTACCCATGGGGACTCAGTCTCCCAGGCTTGGGGAGACTCAAGCTCTGTGGCCCCAAACTGCCAGGCAACCAACAGCCCATGGGGACTTAAACTCCTCAGCACCAGGATGTGTGGCAACAAGCAGCCCATCATGATTTGGGCTCCCCAGCCCACAGGAACACAGGCTCTGCACCTCCAGGCTGATGGTCAACCAGCATCCTGAGGGGATGTGGGATCCCCAGCCCACAGAGTCTCGGGCTCTGTGGGCCTGGGCTGCCCTTTAAAAGCACACTATGGGGAAGCAGAGTCCCTGGCCTACCTGGACTCAAGCTCCATGGCCCCAGGCCTCCAGTCGACCCTCATTACACGGGATCTTGTGCTCCATGGCCAACAGGAACACAAGCTCTGTGTCCTGGGGCTGCTGGGCTTCCAGCAGCCCATGGGGACTCGGGCTCCATGGCCCTGGCCACTTGGTGACCAGCAGCCCACAGAGACTCAGTCTCCTCTGTCCCTGGCTGCTGGTGAATCAGCTTCCTGCAGGGATTCAGGCTTCCTGGCCTACAGGGACCAGGACACACTCGCCCCAGCTGAATGTTGTTGACCAGCTTCCCATGGGGACTCGGGATCCCAGGCTGGTGGGGACTTGAGCTCCGTGGCCATGATCTGCCAGGTGACCAACAGCCCATGGAGAATTGGGATCCCTGGCCCGAGGGGATTGGGCTCTGATGCCCCATGCTGCCAGGTAACCAACTGCCCACAGGGATTTGGCTCTGTGGTCCCAGGCATCCTGGTGACCAGCAGCCTGTGGGGACTCGGGATACCCAGCCCCGGGCCTCTGGTCGACCAGGACCCTGTGGGAACTGGGGCCCTCCAGGCCTGTTCTGCAGGGTGAAAATCAACCCATAGGCACTCGTGTTCCCTGTCCCTGGGCCGTTGGTTACGTCACAGCCCATGGGGACTCGGGCATCCCACCCCACAGGGACTTGGATTCCCAGGTGCCAGGCAGACAGTCAACCAGCATCCTGCAGGCAATCTGACTCTCCTGCATGTGTTCACTTGGGCTCCATGGATCTGGGCCACTGGGTGACCAGTTCATGGGAACCTAGGCTCCCTGGGCAGCAGGGACTCAGGCACCATGGCCACAGTTCAGAGGGTGACCAGCAGCTCATGGCGACTTGGACTACCCAGTCCCAGTCCAATGGTCAACCAGCAGCCTGTGGGTACTGGGGCTCATGAGTGCTGGTCCGCCATGCGACCAGCACCCTACTTGGGCTCAGGCTATCAAGACTGCTTTCACTTGGGCTCCATGCACCTGGGTTGCTGGATGAGCAGTTCATGGGAAATAGGGCACCACAGGCCAAGGGGACTCGGGCTACACAGCCTCAGGCTGCAGGTCGATCAGCAGGTGATGGGAAATCAGGATCCCTGGGCCCTCAGACTTGGGCTATTCTGCCCCAGGCCACCAGCAATCAGCAGCTGGCAGGGATTCAGGCTCCTGAGCCCTGGGCTGCTGGATGACCAGCATCCCACAGGAACTCAGGATCCCTGGCCTCAGGGACACGGTATCCACCACCTAGGGCCACTGGGTGACAAGGACCCCATGAGGATTCAGGATCCATGGCCCCCAGCTGCCATGTGACCAGCAGTCTGCTGGGACTCTGGCTACCAAGCTCCATTCCCCAGAGTGACCAACAGGCCACAAGGATTCAGGCTCCCAGGCATGCAGGGATTCAGGCACACCAGCTCAGGTCCCCTGGTGACCAGCAGCTCACAGGGAATCATTCTCCTGTCCTGTGAGGACTCAGGCTCCTTGGCTCCAGGCCACTGGGCAAACAGAAGCCTACAGGGACTTGGCATCCCCAGTCCACAGGGACTCGGGTTCCATGGCCCCAGGCTGCTGGTCAATCAGCACACCATGGGGACTCAGATCCCAGGCCTGCTTGGACTCGGGCTCTGTGGATCTGGGGTGCCAAGCAATGAGAAGCCCATAGGGACTCGGTCCCCAAGGTCTCAGGCCAACTGGCCACCTGCAGGCAGTGGAGACTCGGTCTCCCTAGTCCTGGACTGCCAGTCAGGGATTTGGGCTGCCTGTCCCATAGGGACCTGGGGTCCCTGGCCCCAGGCCAAAGGTCAACAAGTTTGCCATTGGGACATGGGCTCCCAGGCCTGTGTGGACTCAGGCTCCTGGCCTGTGGGTTCATGGGGTCCCCACCACCATGCCCCAGGTGATGAGCAGCATGTGGGGACTCAAGATCCCCAGCCCCAGTTTCCCTGGGGACAAGCAGCTCACAGGGACACAGTTTCCCCACCCACAGGGATATGGGCTCCCTGCACTTGGGCCACGAGCTGTCCCACAGCCCATGGGCTCTCAGGCACCCTGGCCCACAGGGACTCAGGCTCCACAGCCCCAGTCCACAGGTCAACCAGCAGCCTGCAGGGATGCAGGATCCCTGGCCCTTGGGGATTCGGGCTCTGCAGCCCAGGGCCATTGGTCGACCAGCATCACATGGGAACTGGGGCTACCCGGCCAGTGGGAACACAAGCTCTGCAGCCCCAGGCTGCTGGGCCTCCAGCAGTTCTCGGGGACTCAGGCTCCCAAGACTTGGTCCCCTGGGCAACCAGCAGACTGTGGGGACTTGGACTCACCAGCAAGCAGGTACACTGGCTCAAATGCCCCAGTCTGCAGGAAGACCAGCAGCACATTGGGATGCAGGCTCTGTGGTCATAGTGCACCTGGTGACCAGCAGTCCATGGGGACTAGGGATCCCCACCCTCAGGCCTCTGGTTGACCAGGAGCCCACAGGGATTCAGGTTCCCTGTCCCCAGGCTGGTGGGTGACCCACAGGCAGTGGGGACTCAGATCCTTGGACCAGGGCTGCTGATCAACCAGCTCAACTTGGGGCTCCCCTATACTGGGCCAAGGGTCAACAGGCAGCCTGTGGGGATTAGGGCTACCCAGGCCATGAGGACACAGGCTCCATGGGCCCAGGCTGCCAGGCAACCAACAGCCCTTGGGGATTTGGGCTCCCCAGCCTACAGGGACTCAGGCTCCACTGCCCTGGGCTGCTGGTTGACCAGCAGTCTGCAGGGACTCAGCATCCCTGGCCTGTGATTACTCAGACTCTTTGGCCTCATGCTCATGGGCGACAAGCATCACATGTGAACTCAGCCTCCATGGCATGTGGGAAGACAAGTTCTGTGGACCCAGGCTTCCAGGCCTCCAGCAGCCCGCAGTTTGTTGGGCTTTGCTTCCCCATGCCTCTGGATGACAACCTGTCTGCAGGGATTTGGGCTCCCAGGCATGCAGAGACTCGGGCTCTACAGCCCCAGTCCACCTGTCGACCAGCAGCCTGCCGTGATGCAGGATCCCCAGCCCTAGGACTCCAGTCAATGAGGAACCCATGGAGACTGGGGCTCTTCAGCCCATTCAGCCTGGTGGAAAGGAGCCCAGGGGACTCTGGCTCCTTGTCCCCAGGCAGCTGGGTACCTCACAGCCCATGGGGACTTGGGCACACTGGCCTGTAGGGACTCAGATTCCCAGGACCCAGGCAGACTGTCAAACAGCATCCTGAGGCAAACTCACTCTCCAGCATGCATTCATTTGGGCTCAACAGATACGGGCTGCTGGGTGACCATTCATGGGAACCTGGGCTCCCTGGGCAGCAGGGACTCAGGCACCATGGCCACAGGTCACCAAGCGACCAGCAGTTCATGGTGACTCAGGCTTCCAAGCCCCAGTAGAACAGTAGATCAGCAGCCCATGGGTACTGGGGCTCCTGAGCCCTGGGCCACTGGGCAACCAGCAGCCTATGGGACTCAGGATCCCCAGTCCACAGGGACTCGGGCTCTATGGCCCCAGTCCACTTGTGGACCAGCAAACCTTGGGGCCTCAGGCTCCAAGACCTCCAAAGACTCAGGCTCTGTGGCTGCATGCTGATGGGTGACCAGCATCACAGGGGAACTAAAGCTCCATGGCCCATGGGAAGACAAGCTCTGCAGACCTGGGCTGCCAGGCTTCCAGCAGCCTGCAGGTTTTCAGGCTTCACTTCCCCAGGCCTCCAGGTGACAACCTGCCCACAGTGACCCAGGGTCCCTGTAACTCAGGGACTCAGGTTCTGCAGCCCTGGGCCACCAGGCGTCAAGCATCCTGCAGAGACTTGAGCTCCTCGGCTCTCAGGGACTCGGGCTTCATAGCACCAGTTCACCAGTTGACCAGCAGCCTGCAGGAATGCGGGATCCCCAGCCCATGGGGATTTGGGCTCTGCAGCCTTGGGCCACCAGGCAACCATCATCAAACCGGAACTTGGGCTCCCTGGCCAGTAAGAACACAAGCTTTTCAGGCCCAGGCTGCTGGGCCTCCAGCTGCCCACAGGGACTCAGGCTCCCCAGACCACAGGGACTCCAGCATCGTGACCCCAAGCTGCAGTTCAAACAGCAGGCAGCAGGACTCATGATCCCTGGCCCTCCAGACTTGGGCTACTTGGCCCCAGGCCACTGGATGACCAGCAGCCCACAGGGATTCAGGCTCCCTGGCACTCTGGTATATGGGCTCCCCAGCTCAGGTTACCTTGTGACCAGTGGCTTATGAGGATTTGGGCTCCCCAGCCCACAGGGACTTGAGCTCTGATGCCCTAGGCTGCCAGTCGACCAGCATCCTGTGGGAATTCAGGATCCCCAGGTCATGGGGTCTCGGGATCCACAGCCCTGGGGCACCAGTCTAACAGCACACCATGGGGATGCAGAATCCCTGGCCAGCCTTTACAAGGGCTCCAGGGCCCTGGGCCTCTGGTCGACCAGCATTACATGGGATCTCAGGCTCCCTTGCCAGCAGGAACACAAGAACTGCAGACCCAGGCTGCTGTGTCTCCAGCAGCCCAGGTGGACACAGGGTCCCTGGACCCAGTCCCAAGGGTGACCCACAACCCATGGGTACTCGGGCATCCTGGCCCACAGGGACTCAGGTTCCATGGACCCAGGCATCTGGTCAGCCAGCAGCCTGCAGGCACTCAGGCTCCCCAGCCCGTGCTCACTTGGGCTCCTCTGGGTGACCTGTTTGTGGGAACACAGGCACCAGGAGCCCATGGGGACTCAGGCTCTCTGTCCCCAGGCTGCCAGGTGACCCACAGGCCACGGGGACTTGGGACCACAGCCCAGGGGAACTCCAGCTCTCTGGCCCTGGGCCACTTGTTGACCAGCATCCTACAGAGATTCAGCCTCCCAGGGTGCAGGGACAGAGGTTCTGCCACCTAGGGCCACCGGGCAACAAGGAGTCTGTGGGGATTCAGGATCCATGGCCCCTGGCTGCCAGGCAACCAGCAGCCTGCAGGGACTCCGTCTTTCAAGGCCCATTCTCCTAGGGGACAAGCAGCCCATGGGGACTCAGTCTCCCAGGCCTGTGGGGATATGCGTTCCACAGCTCAGGTCCCCTGACAAACCACACCTCATGGGGACATGGGCTCCTGGCCCACAGGGACTTGGGATCCCTGGCCCCAGGCCACCAATCAACCAGCTTACCATGGGCACACAGGCTTTCCTATCCCAGGCCAAGAGTCAACCAGCAGCTTGCAGGGATTCAGGGTCCCTGGCCCACAGAGATGAGGACACCCTCGCCCCTGGCTGAATGTTGACCAGCTTCCCATGGGGACTCAGGCTCCCAGGCCCATGGGAACTCAAGCTCCATGGTAATGAACCACTGCATGACCAGCAGTCCATGGGGACTTGGGCTCTGTGGTCCCAGACCACCTGGTGACCAGCAGCCCATGGGGATTTGGGCACCCCAGCCCACAGGGACTTGGGCTCTGATGCCCCAGGCTGCCATTCGACCAGCATTCTGTGGGAATGCGGGATCCCTGGCTCTTGGGGACTCAGGATCCACAGTCCCAGGTCACTGGTCGACCAGCACCCCACAGTGATGCAGAATCCCTGGCCTGCCCGGACATGGGCACCATGGCCCGGGGCCTCCAGTCCACCAGCATCACACGGGATCTCAGGCTCCCTGGTGCATGGGAACACAGTCTCTGTGGCCCCAGGCAGCTGGGCCTCCAGCAGTGCATGGGAACTCGGGCTCTATGGCCCTGGGCTGCCTGGGAAGCAGCAGCCCGTGGAAACATGGGTTATCCAGTACCTGGCTGCCAGTCAATTAGCATCCTGCAGGGATTTGTGCTGCCTGGACTGAAGGGACCTGGGCTCCCTGACCCCAGGGCCAATGGTTGACCAGCTTCCCATGGGGACTCAGGCTCCCAGGCCCACAGGGACTTGGGTTCCATGGCCACAGGCCACTGGACAATCAACAGCCAGTGGGTACTCAGGCTCCCCAGCCCACAGGGACACGGACTCCATGGCTCCAGTTCCTGGGTGACCAGCGGACCATGGGGACTTGGGCTCTGATTCCCCCTGCCGCCGGGTGACCAACAGCCCATTGGGATGTGGGCTTTGTGGTCCCAGGCCACCTGGTGACAAGCAGCCTGCAGGGATTCAGGATCCCCAGCCCCAGACCTCTGGTCGACCAGGAGCCCATGGTGGCTGGGGCACAATGGCCCTGAGGGACTCAGATTCCCTTGCCCCAGCCAGCCAGTCAACCAGCATTCTGCAGGCACTCTGGCTCACCAGCCAGTGTTCACTTGGGCTCCATGAAGCCGGGCCACTGGGCAATAAGTTACTGGGAACTTGGGCTTCCTGGGCCAAGGGGACTCAGGAACAATGGCCACAGTTCAGGAGGCAACCCACAGCTTGCAGTGATTTGGGCATCCTGGACCCAGTACGATGGTCAACCAGTAGTCCGTGGGGACTGGGGCTCCCGAGCCAACAGGAACTCTGGGTCTCTGGATACTGGCCACTTGTCAACCAGCATCTCACAGGGACTCAGCCCCCCATGGTGCAGGGACACAGGCTCTGCCACCTAGGGCCACTGGGCAACAAGGAGCCTGCAGGGACTTGGGGTCCATGGCCCCAGGCTTCTGGGCGACCAGCAGCCTGCAGGGGCTTGGGCTACCAAGCCCTGGTCCCCTTTGGGACCAGCAGCCCATGGGGACTTGGGCTTCTAGGTTCGTGTGGATTTGGGCTCCATGGCTCAGGTACCCTGCCTACCTGCATCTCACAGGGACATGTGCTCCTGGCCCACGGGGATTCGGTATGCCTTTCCCTGGGCCACCAATCAATCAGCTATCCATGGGGACACAGGTTCCCCTATCCAAGGCCACCATTTAACAGGCAGCCTGTGTGAATTAGGGCTACCCAGGCCATGAGGACTCAGGATCCACAGGCCCTGGCCGGCAGTCAACCAGCAGTCCAAAGGGACTCGGGATCCCCAGCCTGCAAAGACTTGAGCTCCACAGTCCTGGACTGCCAGTAGACAAGCATCACACAGGGACTCAGTCTCCCCAGCCATGGTCCCATGGGTGACCAGCAGACAGTGGGGACTCAGATTCCACAGCCCGTGATGACTTGGGCTCCATGCCCTCATGCTGATGGTGCACCAGCATCACATGAGGACTTGGGCTCCATGGCCCATAGGAAGACAAACTGCCTCCAGCAGCCCACGGGTTGTCAGGCTTCACTTCCCTGGGCTTTCAGATGACAACCTGTCTGCAGGGACTCAGGCTCACTGGACCGCAGGAACTCAGGCTCTGCAGCCCTGGGCAGCCAGGCATCAAGCAGCCTGAAGGGACTTGGGACCCAAGCAGGGACTCAGGCTCCACAGCCCCTATCCAATGGTCAACCAGCAGCCTGTGGAGACGTGGGATCCCTGGACCTGGTCCCCAGGGTGACCAGCAGACCATTGGAACTCAGGCTCACCAGCCCATAGGTACACTGGCTCCAATGCCCTGGGCAGCAGGGTGACCCACAGCCCATGGGGACTCGGGCACACTGGCCTGCAGAGACTCAGGTTCTGTGGCCCTGGGCAGCCAGTTGACCAACATCCTGAAGGTACTCAGGCTCCCCAGCCTGCATTCATTTGTGCTTCATGGACCTGGGCCTCTGAGAGACTTGGTCACGGGAACTCAGACACCCCAGACCATGGGAACTCAGGCTATGTGGCCCCAGGCTGCAGTTTGACCAGCAGATGGTGCAAACTCAGGATCCCCAGCCCCCCACACTTGTGCTACATGGCCCCAGGCCACTGGGTGACAGCATCCAGTGGGGACTTGGGCTCCCAGGCTCACATGGACTCAGGCTCCCAGCCTGTGGCTTCTCAGGTTCACCAGCCCCAGTCTCCTTGGTGATGAGCAGCCCTTGGGGACTCAGGGTCCCTGGCTGGTGGGGATTCAGGCTCCCCACCTCAGTTTCCCTGGGGATGAGCAGCTCATAGGGACTCAGGCTCCTGGCCCATGGGGATTCAGGGTCCCTGCACCTGAGCTGCAAGTTTTCTCACAGCCCATGGGCACTTGGGCCCCACAGCCCCAGTCTGCTGGTTGACCAGCAGCCTGTGGGGATGTGGATCCCTGGCCCATGGGGATTTGGGTTCTGCAGCCCAGGGCCACAAATCAACCAGCATCACATGGGAATTTGGGCTCCATGGCCAGCAGGAACACAAAATCTGAAGCCCAGGGCTGCTTGGCTTCCAGCAGCCCACGGGGACTCAGGCTCCTGCAACCTGGTCTCCAGTGACCAGCAGACATTGGGGACTCAGGCTCACCAGACCATGGGTACACTGGCTCCAATGTCCTGGGATGCCAGGTTAACCACAGTCCACGTGTACTCAGACACACCAGCTCACAGGGACCCTGGTTCACTGGCCCCAGGCAGCCAGTCAACCAGCCCCAGGCCACAAGACCTCAAGCATCCTGCAGGCACTTGTGCTCCCCATGCCGTGTTCACTTGAGCTTCATGGACCCAGGCCACTGGGTGACCTGTTCGTGGGCACTCAGGCACCCAGGACCAGGGGACTTGGGCTATGCAGCACCAGGCTGCAGTTCAACCAGTAGGCGGTGGCAAATCAGGATCCCCAGCCCCCTGAGCTTGGGCTACATGGCCCCAGGCCATTGGATGACCAGAAGCCTGTGGAATATCAGGCTCCTGAGCCCTGGGCCACGAGGTGACCAGCAGCCCACTGGGAATTGATATCCTTGGATTGCAGGTACATGGTATCCACCACCTAGGGCAGCTAGGTGACAAGGAACCCATGTGGACTAGGGATCCATGGCCTCTAACTGCTGTGCGACTAGCAACCCACAGGGACTCAGGCTCCCAGGCACACAGGTATTTGGGCTCCCTGGATCAGGTCACCTGGTGACAAGCAGATCACAGGGGTTCAGCCTCCCTGACCCACTGGGACAGAGTCTCCTTGGCCCCAGTCTGATGGTTGACCAGCTTCCCATGGCAACTCAGGCTCCCAGGACCATGGGGACTAGAGCTCATGGTCCCAAGCCACTGGGTAACCAACAACCCAGGGGGACTTGGGCTCTGATGCCCCATGCCACCAGCCAAGCAGCAGCCCACAGGGACTCGGGCTCTGTGGTCCCAGGCCACCTGGTCACCAGCAGCCAATGGGGACATGGGATCCCCAGTCCCAGGCCTCCTGTCAACCAGGAGCCCATAGGCACTGGGGCTCTCTGGCCCCATGCAGCTGGGAGAAAATCAGCTCATGGGGACTCGGGGTGCTGTCCCTGGGTTGCCAGGTGCCTCACAGCCTGTGGGGACATGGGCACCCTGGACTGCAGGTTCTCAGATTCCCAGGACCCAGGCAGACAGTCGACCAGCATCCTGAAGGCACTCTGGCTCCTCAGCACACATTCACTTGGGCTCCTCGGGCCTGGGCCACTGGGTGACCAGTTCATGGGAACCTGGGCTCTCTGGGCACCAGGGACTCAAGCACCATGGCCACAGGTCACTGGGCAACAAGCGTCTAGTGGCGAATCGGGCTTCACGGCCCCAGTCTGACTGTTGACCAGCACCCTGTGGGAACAGGGGCTCCCAAGCCCTGGGCCATGGGGCGACCAGCTGCACATGGGGATTTGGGCTCCCTGGCCCACAGGGACTTGAGCTCCACAGCCACAGGTTGCTGGTCGACAAGCATCCTGCAGGAACGTGGGATCCCTGGCTCACAGGGTCTTGTGCTCCGCACTCCCAGGTCTGTTGACCAGCATCACACAGGAAATTGAGCTCCCTGGCCCTTGGAAACACAAGCCCTGTGGTCCTGGGCTGCTGGGCCTCCAGCAGCCCACTGGCTATCAGGCTTCGCTTATACAGGTTGGTGGATGACAAGATGCCTACAGGGACTCGGGCTCCCCAGACCATAGGGACTTGGACTATATGCCCCCAGGCTGCAGTTTGAACTGCAGATGGTGGGAAATCAGGATCCCCAGGCCCCCAGATTTGTGCTACGTGGCCCAAGGCCACCGGGTGACCAGCAGCTTTTGAGGACTTGGGCTAGTGAGCCCTGGACCACTGGGTGAGAAGCAGCCCAGTGGAACTCATGATTTCTGGCCTGTGGGGACATGGTATCCACCACCTAGGGCTGCTGGGTGACAAGGAGCCCATGCACACTCGGCACCCATGGCCCTGGGCTGCCATGCAATCAGCAGCCTGCAGGTATTTGGGCTATCAAGCCTGCATTCAATTGGGCTCCACGGACCTGGCCCACTGAGTAACCTCTTCGAGGGAACTCGGGCACCTCGGGCCATGGGGACTTGGACTATGCAGCCCCAGGCTGTAGTTCAACCAGCAGGTGGTAGGAACTTGAGAACCCCAGATCCCCAGACTTGGGCTATGTGGCCCCAGGCCACCAGGTGACCAGAAGCCTGTAGGGACTCAGGCTTCTGAGCTGAGCCCTGCACCCCTGGGGGACCAGCAGCCAGCAGCAACTTGGGGTCCCCGGCCTGTGGGAAAACAGTATCCACCACCTAGGGATGCTGGGCAACAAGGAGACAGCAGGGACTTGGGATTAATGACCCCCGGCTGCTGTGCAGCCAGCAGCCTGCAGGGACTCTGGCTACCAAGCCCCATTCCCCAGGGTGACCAGCAGCCCACAGTGATTCAGGCTCCCAGGCACACAGGGATTTTGGCTCCCTGGCTCAGGTCCCCTAATGACAAGCAGCTCAAGGGGTCTCTTTCTCCTGGCCCACAGGGACTCAATCTCCCTTGCTCTGGGCCACTGGACAAACAGCATCCTGTGGGGAATCAGGCTCACTGGCCCATGGGAACTCGCACTCCAATGCACTGGGTCACTGGGCAAAAAGCAATCTTTAGGTACTTGGGCTCCCAGGCCTGTGGAGACACTGGCTCCAAGGACCCGGGCTGCCAGGTGACCAGCAGCCAACTGGGACACAGGGTCGCTGGTGGTCCAGCCCAGGGCCGCTGGTGGTCCAGCATCTTATGGGCACTTGAGCTCCCAGCACCACTGGGATTCAGGCTCCATGGGCCCAGACCGCTGGGTGACCAACAACCTGTGGGGCCTCGGGGTCCCTGGCCTTCAGGGACTCAGGATCAACAGCCTCAGGCTGCTGGCAGACCAACACACTGCAGGGACTCAGATCACTGGCCTGCTGGGATGCAGGCTCTGTGGACCTGGGATGCCAGGCATCCAGAAGCCCATGGGGACTCCATTTCCATGGCCCTGGGCTACCTGGTGACCAGAAGGTGGCAGAGAATTAGGGTCCCCAGTCTCTGGCTGCTGGTCAACAGGCATCATGCAGGGATTCGTGCTGCCTGGACCAAAGGGACCTGGGTCCCCTGGCCCCAGGCCAATGGTCAACCAGCTTCCAGTGGGGACTTGGGCTCCCAGGCCTGAGGGGCCTAAGGCTGTGTGGTGCCAGCTTGCTTGGCAAAGAGCAGCCCTCAGGGATTGAGTCTCTCTGGCCCCATGTCACTGTTGACCAGCAGCCCACGGATACACAAGCTTTCCAGCCCCACTCTGCCAGGAGACCATCTGTCTGCATGGACTCAGGCTCCTGGCCTGAAGGTTCTCAGGTTCTCCAGCACCAGGCCCAGGTGATGAGCAGCCCACAGGGACTCAGTCTCCCCAGCCCCAGTCTCCTGGGTGACCAGCAGCCCATGGGAATTCAGGCTCCCTAGGTGGTGAGGATTCAGGCTCCCCATCTCAGGTCCCCTTGGGACCAGCAGCTCACAGGGACTTGGGCTCCCAGCCTGCAGGGTTTCTGGCCCCCTGGCCCTGGGCTGCCAAGTGACACACAGCCCACAGGAACTCAGGCACCCAGGCCCTCTGGGACTCGGGCTCCACAGCCCAAGTCCACCAGTTGACCTGCAGCCTGCAGGGAAGTGGGATCCCTGTCACATGGAGATTCAGGCTCTGTAGCCCCAGACTGCTGGTCAACCAGCATCACATCAGAAATTGGGCTCCCTGGACAACAGGAACACAAGCTCTGCAGCACTGGCTGCTGGGCCACCAGCAGCCCTCAGGGACTCAGGCTCCCCAGACCCAGTCCCCCAGGTGACCAGCAGGCCGTGGGGACTCTGGCTCACCAGCCTGCAGGTAAACAGGCTGCAATGCCCCGGTCCACCAGAAGACAAGCAGCCCATCGGGAGTCAGGCTTTGCAGCCCCTGGCTGCTGTGTGACCAGCCAGACATGGAGACTTGGGCTACCAAATTCCAAATTCCAGGATGACCAGCAGCCCATGGGGATTCAGGCTCTCAGGCATGCGGGTATTTGGGCTCCCTGGCTCAGGTCACCTGGTGACCAGCAGTTCACAGTGACTCATTCTACTGCCCACAGGAACTCAGGCTCCCTGAGTCTGGGCAGGTGGCCAAACAGCAGACCATGGGAACTTAGGCTCCCCAGCATCCAACAGCCTGTGGGGACTCAGGCTTGCTGGCCCCAGTCCCCAAGGGTGAGCAGCAGACCAGTGGAAATTGGGTTCGCCATCCCATGGGTACATGGCCTCCAATGGCCTGGGCTGCCATATGACCAGCAGCCCATCAGGAATCAGGCTTTGTGTCCTGGGGCCACCAGGTGACTCACAGCCCATGGGGACATGGGCAACCTGGCCCACAGTGACTCCAGTTCCCTGGCCCCAGGCAGCCAGTCGACCAGCATGCTGCAGGCACTCGGGCTCCCCAGCCCATGTTCAATGGGCCCTGCATCCCTCAGCTGCCTTGTGACCAGCAGCCTGCAAGAACACAGGCTACCAAGCCCCAGTTGCCAGGGCGACAAGCAGCCCATGGGGATTCAGGCTCCTAGGCATGCAGGGATTTGGGCTCCCCATCTCAGGTCCTCTGCTGGCCAGCAGCTCACAAACACATGTGAGCTGGCCTATGGGGACTTGGGCTCCCTTCCTCTGGACTGCTGAGCAAACAGCAGCCCGTGGGGACTCAGGCTCCCCAGCCCATGGGATCTCACACTCCAGTGCCCCAGGCCACTGGGTGAAAAGCAATCTTCAGGGACTTGGGCTCCCCAGCCTGTGGAGACTCATTCTCCATGGCATTGGGCTGCCAGGTGACCAGCAGCGTGCAGGGACTCAGGGTCCAAAGCCCAGGGCCGCTGGTGGTTCAGCACACCTCATGGACTCAGATCCCTGTCTTGCTTGGACTCAGGCTCCATGGACCTGGGATGCTGGGCAAACAGAAGCCCATGGGGATTCGGTCTCCATGGCCCTGAGCTGCCTGGTGACCAGTAGGCAGTGGAGACTCAGGCTCCCCGTTCCCAGGCTGTCAGTCAACCAGCATCCCACAGCGATTTGGGCTGCCTCATCCACAGACACCTGGACTCCCTGGGCCCAGGCCAATGGTCAACCAGCTTCCCATGGGGACTTGGGCTCCCAGGCCAGAGGGGACTAAGGTTGTGTGGTGCTGGCTTGCTGGGCAAAGAGCAGCCCTCAGGGGTTGAGGCTCTCTGGCCCCATGTGGCTGTTGACCAGCAGCCAACAGGTACACAGGCTTTCCGGCCCCACTCCACCAAGATACCATCTGTCCATGTGGAATCAGGCTCCTGGCCTAAGGGTTCTCAGGTTCCCCAGCACTGGGCCCCAGGTGACCTGCAGCTCATGGGGACTCAGGATCCCCAGCCCCGGGTTCCCAGGTGACCAGCAGCCCATGGGGACTGGGAATCCCCAGCTGGTGGGGATTTGAGCTCCCCATTTCAGTTCCCCTGGGGACCAGCAGCTCACAAGGACTCAGACTTCAAAGCCCAATCCA
Organism: Hippopotamus amphibius kiboko; assembly: GCF_030028045.1. Lineage (NCBI taxonomy): Eukaryota > Metazoa > Chordata > Mammalia > Artiodactyla > Hippopotamidae > Hippopotamus > Hippopotamus amphibius. The sequence goes on along the minus strand of NC_080192.1, from coordinate 58,040,888 downwards.
CAGGTCAACCAGCAGCCTGCAAGGAAGCTAGATCCCCAGCCCACGGGGATTTGGGCTCTTCAGTCCCGGGCCACTGGTCTACCAGCATCACATGGGAACTTGGGCTCCCTGGCCAGCAGGGACACAAGCTCTGCAGAGCTGGCTGCTGAGCCACCAGCAGCCCTCAGGGACACAGGGTCCCCAGACCTCCAGGTGACCAGCAGACTGTGGGGACTCTGGCTCACCAGCCCGCAGGTACATGGACTCCAATGCCCCTGTCCACTGGAAGACCAGCTGCCCATTGGGACTCAGGCTCTGTGGCTCCCAGCTGCTGTGTGACCAGCTGCCCATGGAGACTCAGGCTACCAAACCCCAGTCCCCAGGGGGACCAGGAGCCCATTGGGATTCAGGATCCCAGGCATGCAGTGATTTTGGTTCCTTGGCTCAGATCACCTGGTGACCAACAGTTCACAGGGACTCATTCTACTGGCCAGTGGGGACTCGAACTCCCTGGCTCTGGGCTGCTAGGCAAATAGCAGACTGTGGGTACTCAGGCTCCCTGGCCCATGGGAACTTGTATTCCACTGCCTTGTACTGCTGGGCCAAAAGCAATCTTCAGGACTCAGGCTCCCTGGCTGGTGGAGAATCAGGCTAGACAGCCCCAGGCCCCCAGGTGACCGGGACCCCCCAGGGAGTAGGGCCCCCCATCCCAGGACCACCAGTGGTTCAGCATTCCATGAGCACTCGAGCTACCCGGCCCATGGGGATTTGGACTCTGCAGCCCCGGGCCACAGGTCAACCAGCATCACACAGGGACTTTGGCTCCCTGGCCTGCAGGAAAATGAGCTCAGTGTCCCCATGCTCCTTGGCTTCCAGCAGCCTGCAGGGACTCAGGCTCCCCAGTCCTGGTCCCCAAGCATGACCAGCAGACCATCAGGACTCGGGCTCGCCATCCCATGGGTACATGGTCTCTAATGCCCCGGGCCACTGTATGACCAGCAGCCCATTGGGAATCAGGCTTTGTGTCCCCAGGCCACCAGGTGACCCATAGCTCATGGGGACATGGGCACCCTGGCTGGCAGTGACTCTGGTTCCCTGGCCCCATGCAGCCAGTTGACCAGCATGCTGCAGGCACTTGGGCTCCCCAGCCTACATTCATTTGTGTTCTGTGGCCCCCAGCTGCCATGCAACCAGCAGCCCGCAGGGACTCTGGCTACCAAGCCCCGGTCCCCAGGGTGACCAGCAGCCCATGGGGATTCAGGCTGCTAGACACACAGAGATTTGGCCTCCCTGACTCTGGTTCCCTGGTGATGAGCAGCTCACAGGGATGCATGCTACTGGCCCATGGGGACTCTGGCTCCCTGGCTCTGGACTGCTGGGCAAACAGCAGCCTGAGGGGACTTGGGCTCCCTGGCCCATTGGACCTCAGGCTTCAGTGCCCCAGTCTGTTGGGTGAAAAGGAGTCTTCAGGAACATAGGCTCCCTGGCCTTTGGAGACTTGTTCTCCATGGCAGCAGGCCACCAGGTGACCAGCAGCACACAGGGACTCGGGCTCTTGAGCCCAGGGCCACCAGTGGTCCTGCACACCACATGGACTCAGATCCCTACCCTACTTGGACTTGGGCTATGTGAACCTGGGACACCAGGTAACCAGAAGCCCATGAGGTCTCAAGCTCTGCAGCATCAGGCCACCTGGTAAACAGCAGCCAGTGGAGACTTGGACTCCCTGGTACTAGGATGCCATTCAGCCAGCATCTCGCAGGGATTTGGGATGCCTGGCACACAGGAATTCAGGCTCCATGGCCCCGGGCCGCCATGTAACCAGCAGTCCAAGGGGATTTGAGCTACCAAGCCCACAAGGGCATGGACTCCATAGCCCCAGGCTGCTGGTCAACCAGCATCATGAGGGATGCAGGATCCCCAGCCAACAGGGTCTCAGGCTCAACAGCCACAGGGCGCCCTCAACCAGCACACCACGGGGATGCAGAATTCCTGGCTAGCCTGGACTCGGGCTCTGCTTCCCCAGGCCTCTGGTCGACAAGCATCACACAGAATCTCAGGCTCTCTGGCCCACACGAACACAAGATCTGCAGCCCCAGGCAGACAGGCATCCAGCAGCCCCTGGGAACTTAGGCTCTGTGGCCCTGGGGCACCTGGTGACCAGCAGCCCAAGGAGAAGCAGGTTCCCTGGTCCCTGGCTGCTGGTCAATCAACATCCTGCACAGATTCAGGCTCCCTGGCCCACAGTTACCCAAGATCCCTGGCCCTGGGCTGAAGGTTGACCAGCTTCCCTTGGGGACTCGGGCTCCCAGGCCCATAGGGACTCAAGCTCCATGGCCATGATCCACCAGGTGAGCAACTGCCATGGGGACTCAGGCTCCCTGGTCCGAGGGCACTTGGGCTCTGATGCCACATGACACCAGGTGACCAGCACCTCAAGGGGACTCGGGCTATGCAGTCCCAGGCAGCCTGGAGACCAGTAGCCTGTGGGGACACAGGATCCCCAGCCCCAGGCCTCCAGTGGACCAAGAGCCTGTGGGGACTGGGGCTCTCTGGCCCTGTGCCATGGGGTGAAAAGCAGCCCATTGGTACTCGGGACCCCTGTCCCCAGGCTGCTGAGTACCTCACAGCCTGAATGGACTCAGGCACCCCAGCCCACAGGGACTCGGATTCCCAGGCCCCCACCAAATGGTCAACCAGCATCCTGCAGGCAATCTGGCTCCCCAACACCTGTTCACTTGGGCTCCATGGACCTGGGCCACTGGGCACCAAGATCATGGAAACCTGGTCTTCCCAGGAAGCAGGGACTCAGGCACCACAGCCACAGGTCACTGGGTGACCAGCAGTTCCTGGTGACTTGGGGTTCCCGGCTAAAGGCCGATGGTCAACCAGCAGCCTGTGGGGACTGGGGCTCCAGAGCCCTGGGCCACTGGGTGACCAGCAGCCTGTGGGGGCTCAGGATCCCTGGCCCACAGGGACTCAGGCTTTCTGTCCCTAGGCCACTTGTTGACCTGTCTTACCCTAGGACTTGACCTCTTGGGGATTGGGGACACAGGCTCAGCCACCTAGGGCCAATCAGAGACAAGGAGCCCATGGAGACTTGGGGTACATGGTCCCTGGCAGCCTGGAAACCAGCAGCCTGCAGGGATTCAGGCTTCCAAGCCCCTGTCCCCTGGGGGATTAGCAGCTCACAGGGACTTGGGCTCCCAGTCTCATGGGGATATGGGCACCATGGCTCTGAACCCTGGTGACCCACATCACATGGGGACTCTGGCTCCTGGATGCATGTACATGGGATCCCTGGCCCCAGGCTACCAATCAACCAGCTAACCCTGGGGACACTTAGCTCCCCAATCCCGGGCCACTGGTCAACCAGCAGCCTGTGCGGATTAGGGCTACACAGGCAGTGAGGACTCAGGCTTCATGGGCCTGGGCTGCTGGGCGACCAACAGCCTGTGGGAACTCAGACTCCCCCGCCCACAAGGACCTGGGCACAACAGCCCCAGGCCACCAGGTGACCAGTAGCCTGCAGGGACTCCAGATCCCCAGTACACGAAGACTTGAGGTCTTTGGCCCCAGACCACCAGTTAACCAGCATCACACTAGAACTTAGGCTCCCTACCTGTGGGAACACAATCTACATGGCCCTGGGCTGCCGGGCTACCTGGAGCCCACAGGGACTCAGGCTCCCCAGCCCCAGTCCCACAGGAGACCAGCAGACCATGGGTACTCAGGTTCCACAGCCTGTGATGACTTGGGCTCTGTGGCCACAGGATGAGGGGTGACCAGCATCACACGGGAATTTGGGCTCCATGGCCCACAGGAAGACAAGCTCTGTGGACCTGGACTGCCATGCTTCCAGAAGCCTGCAGTTTTCATGCTCACTTCCCCAGGGATACAGATGACAACCTGCCCATAGGGACTCAGGCTCCATGGACCACAGGGATGCAGGCTCTTCAGCCCCAGGCCACCATGCATCAAGCAGCCTGCAGGGACTTGGACTCCCTGGCATGCAGGGACTTGGATTCCCAGGCCCCAGGCAGAGGGTCAACCAACATCCTGCAGGCACTCTGGCTACCAAGCACTCTTTCATTTGGGCTCCATGGACCCAGGACACTGGGTGACCAGTTCAGGGAAAGATGGGCTCCCTGGGCAGCAGGGACTCTGGCACTGTGGCCACAGGTCACTGGGTGACCAGAAGCAAGTGACAAATTGGGTTTCATGGCCCCAGTCCAACAGTTGACCAGCAACTTGTGGGGACTGGAACTGCTTAGCCCTAGGCCACTGGGTGACCAGCAGCCTGTGGGGATTCAGACACTGCAGGCCATGAGGACTCAGGCTTCACAGGCCCAGGCTGCCAGGTGACCAACAGCCCATGGGCACTCATGCTCCCTGACCCACAGGGACTTGGAAACCACTGCCTTGGGCTGTCTGCTGACCACCAGCCTGTGGGGACACTGGATCGTTGGCCCACAGGGATTCAGGCTCTGCAGCCCTGAGCCACCAGTCAACCAGCATCACACAGGAACTTGGGCTGCCTGGCCAGTGGGAACACAAGCTCTGCAGCCCCAGGCTGCTGGGCCTCCAGCAGCCCTCAGGGACTCAGGCTCCCTGGACCCAGGTTCCCAGGTGACCAGCAGACCATGGGGACTTTGGATCACCAGACCACGGCTACATGGGGTCCAATGCCCCAGGCTAATAGAAGACCAGCAGGCCATCAGCACTCAGGATCCCAAGGCTTGACACTCCGGTCAACCAGGATCCCATAGGGACTCAGGATCCCCAGCCCATGTGAACTCTGGCTCTCTAGCCCCGGGGCACTTGTCAACCAGCATCCCATGGGGACTCAGCCTCCCCAGGCATGGGGACACAGGCTCTGCCACCTAGGGCTGCTGGGCAACAAGAAGCCTGTGGGGACTTAGAGTCCATGACCCAGAGCTGCTGGGCAAACAGCAGCATGCAAGGACTTGGGCTACCAAGACCTGGCCCCCCGGGGCACCAGCAGCCCATGGGTACTCAGGCTCCCAGGCCCATGGGGATTTGGATTCCACAGTTCAGGTCCCCTGATGACCCACATCTCAAGGGGACACAGGCTCATGGCCTTCAGGGAGTCAGGGTCCCTGGCCCTGGGCCACCAATCAACTAGCTAACTATGGGGACACAGGCTTCCCTATCCTGGGCCCACAGTCAAGCACCAGTCTGCAAGCATTCTGGCTCCCTGGCCACAGGGACCAGGACACCTTCACCCCTGGCTGAATGTTGACCAGCTTCCCATGGGGACACGGGTTCCCAGGCCTGTGGGAAATCAAGCTTTGTGGCCACAAACCACCAAGCAACCAGAAGCCCATGGGGACTCAGGCTCTGTGGTTCCAGGAATCCTGGCTACCAGCAGCCTGCAGGGACTCAGGATCCCCAGCCCCAGGACTCAGCCTGACCAGGAGCCTGCAGGGACTGGGGCTTTCTGTCCCCATTCCACCTGGTGAAAATCAGCCCATGGGGACTCAGGATCCCTGTCCCTGGGCCACTGGGTACTTCACAGCCAGCAGGAAGTTGGGCATCCCAGCCCACAGGAAGTTGGATTCCCAGGCCTCAGGCAGGTGGTCAACCAGCATCCTGCAGGGAATCTGGCTCTCCAGCACCCATTCACTTGGGGTCCATGGACCCGGGTTGCTGGGCAACCAGTTCATGGGAATCTGGGCTCCCCAGGAAGTGGGAACTCAGGCACTATGGCCACAGGTCACCAGGTGACCAGCAGCTCCTGGTGACTTGGGGTTCCTGGCTCCAGGGCAATGGTCGACCAGCAACCTGTGGGGACTGGAGCTCCAGAGCCCTTGGCCACAGGGTGACCAGCCACCTGCAGGGATTCAGGATCCCTGGCCCCAGGCCACTGATCAAACAGCTAACCATGGGGACACAGGCTTCCCTATCCCAGGCCAACAGTCAACCAACAGCCTGTGGGGATTAGGACTACCCAGGCTGCAAGGACTCAGGCTCCACAGGCCCACATCACCAGGTGACCAACAGCCCATGGGAACTCAGAATCCCCAGTCCACAAAGACTTGGGATCAATGGCACTGGGCCGCAGGTTGACCAGCATCACACAAGAACTCAGGCTCCCTGGCCTTTGGGAACACAAGACATGTGGCACCAGGCTGCTGGGCCACCTGGAGTCCATAGGGACTCAGGCTCCCTGGCTCAGTCCCACAGGCGACCAGCAGACCATGGGGACTCAGGCTCCATGACCTGCGATGACTCAAGCTCCATGGCCATGGACTGATGGGTGACCAGCATCACATGGAAACTCGGGCTCCATGGCCCATGGGAAGACAAGCTCTGTGGACCTGGCTGCCAGGCCTTCAGCAGCCTGCTGGTTTTTGGGCTTCACTTACTCAGGCCTCCAGATGACAACCTGCATGCAGAGACTCATGCTTCCTGGCATGCAGGGACTTGGGCTCCACAGCCCCAGTATTCCAGTCGACCAGCAGCCCATGGGGACACAGGTTTTTTGGCCCCACTTCACTGGGCAAACATCAGCTTGCATGGACAGAGGCTCCAGGCCTGTGGGTTCTTGGGTTCCCCAGCTCTGGGCCCTGGGTGACAAGCAGCCCATGGGGACTAAGAATTCCCAGACATGGGCTGCCAGTCAACCAGCATCACATGAGAAATTGGGCTCCCTACCTGTGGGAAAACAAGCTATGAGGCCCCAGGCTGCTGGGCCACCTGGAGCCCTTGGGGACTCAGGATCTCCAGCCCCATTCCTCTGGGCAACCAGCAGACCATGGGGACTCAGGCTCACAAGCCTGCTGGTACAGGGGATCCTATGTCCTAGGCCACAGGAAGACCATCAGCCCATTGGGACTCAGGTTCTGTGGGCCCAGGTCACCTGGTGACCAGCAGCCCATGGGGACTTGGGATCCCTAGCCTCATGCCTCTGGTCAACCAGGAGCCCACAGGAATTCGGGCTCCCTGTCTATGGGCAGAGGGTCAACCAGCACTCTGCAGGCACTCAGGCTCCCCAGCTCATGTTCACTTGGGCTCCATGGACCTGGGTCACTGGGCCACCAGTTTGTGGGAACTCAAGCATCCTGGGCCATGGGGACTCAGGCTATGTGGCCCCAGGCTTCAGTTCGACCAGCAGGCAGTGGGAACTCAGGATATCCAGCCCCCTGGACTTGGTCTACATGGCCCAAGGCCACTGGGCGACCAGCAGCCCAGCAGGACTCAAAATCTCTGGCCTGTGGGGACATGGTATCTTCCACCTACAGCCAACTGGCAACAAGGATCCCATGGGGCCTCAGAGTCCATGACCCCCAGCTGCTGTGTGACCAGCAGACCTCAGGGACTCAGGCTACCAATCCCAGGTCCCCAGGGCCACCAGCAGCCCAAGAGAACTCAGGCTCTGTGGCCCCAGGCTGCATGGCAACCAGCAGCCTGGGGGTCTCAGGATCCCCAGCCCAGGGCCTTTGGTTGACCAGGAGCCCAAGAGAATGGGGCTCTCTGGCCCTGTGCTGCCATGTGAACAGCAGCCCACAGGTGCTCAGGATCACTGTCATTGGGCTGCTGGGTGCCTCAGAGTCCATGGGAACTCAGGCACCTCAGCCCACAGGGACTCAGATTCCCTGACCCTAGGTAGCCAGTCAACCAGCATCCTGCAGGTACCCTGGCTCCCCAGCCCATGATCACTTGGGCTCCTTGGACCCAGGTCACTTGTCAACTGGTTCTTGGGAACTTGGGCTGCCTGGGAAGCAGGGATTCAGGCTCTGCAGGCACAGATCACTGGGTGACCAGCACCTTGGGGCAACATGGGCTTCTCGGCCCCAGTCTGATGGTCAAACAGCTGCTGGAGGGCACTCAGGCTTCTGAGCCCTGGGCTGCCAGGAGATCAGCAGCCCATGGGGACTTGGGAACCCCCACCCATGGGGACTGGGGGTCTCCTGCCCCAGGCCACTTGTCAATGAATATCCTGTGGGAACTCGGCCTCCCAGGGAGTGGTGACACAGGCTCTGCCACCTAGGGCCACTGGGCAACAAGGAGCATGCAGGGATTTGGGGTCCAAGGCCCCCAGCTGCCGAGTGACTAGAAGCCCACAGACACTCATGCTACCAAGCCCTGGTCCCCCAGGGGACAAGCAGCCCACAGGGACTTGGGCTCCATGGCTCAGGTTCCATGGAGACAAGCATCTCATGGGGACTTGGGTTTCTGCCCCATGGGAACTCAGGCTCTCTTGCCCCTGGGCCACCAAACGACCAGCTAACCATGGGGACACAGGCTCCCCAATCCCAGGCCATTGGTTGACCAGCAGCCTGAAGGGATTTGGGCTCCCCAGCATACAGGGACTTGGGCTTCACAGCTGCAGGCCTTTGGTCGACCAGCAGCCTTTGGGGGCTCAGGATCCCCGGCCCTGGGTCACTTGTTGACCAGCATTGCATGGAGACCCAGCCTCCCCAGGAGCAGGGACATGGGCTCCACTGCCTAGGGCTGCCAGGCCACCAGGAGCCTGCAGGGACACAGGATACCAAACCCCAGTCCCCCATGCTACTAGCACCCCATGGGGAGTCAGGGTCCCAGAGCCACTGGAATTTAGGCTTGCTGGCTCCAGTCCCCTGGTGACCAGCATCTCATGAGGACTTGGGTTCCTGGCCCATGGGAACTCAGGCTCTCTCGCCCCAGGCCACTGATCTACTAGCTAACTGTGGGGACACCGGCTCCCTCACCCTGAACCACCAGATGATCAGCAGCCCATGGGGACTCAGGCTTGCCAGGCCATGGGGACTCAGGATCCACAGGTCTGGGCCTCTGGTCGACTAGCAGTCCTTGGTGACATGGGCTCCATGGCTCTGGGCCACTGGGAGACCAGCAGCATTTCGGAATTTGGGTTCCCTGGTCCATGGGAACACAAGCTCTGTGGTTCCGGGCTTTTGGGCCTCCAGCGGCTCATGGGTTATCGGGGTTTGCTTCCAAGTTTCTGTGGATGACAAGCTCTCCACAGGGATTCTGGCTCCCCGGATTTCAGAGACAGTGTCTGCAGCCCCAGGCCACAAGGTGTGAAGCAGCCTACAGGGACTCAGGCTTGAAGGCCCACAGTACTCTGGTTCCATGGCCCCAGGCAGCCAGAAGACCAGCAGCCCTCGAGGACTAGGGTTCTGTGGCCTATGGGCAGTAGAGCTTCACAGACCCACACTGCTGGGCTTCCAAGAGCTTTCAGTGAATCAGACTTTCTGGCCTGTGGAGACTCAGGCTCCATAGCCCCATTCGGCTGGCTGACCAGCAACCTGTGGGGACGTGGGGTCTCCAGCCCACAGGTATTTGGGCTCCACAGCCCCAGGCCACTGTTTGACCATCATCACATGGGAACATGGAATCCCTGGCCCATGAGAACATACACTCTGTGGCCCTGGGCTGCTGGATGACCAGGAGACCTTCTGGACTCAGGCTCCCCAGCCCTGTTCCCCCAGGCGACAAGCAGAACTTGAGGACTCAGTCTTGCAAGTCCTGGGGCACCATGCGACAGGCAGCCCACAGGAACATGGGATCCCTGGCAGACAGGAACACCAGCTCTTCAGCCATGGGTCACTTGTTGACCAGCATCCCATGGGGACTCACCCTTCCAGGGCACGGGGACACAGGCTCTGCCACCTAGGGCTTCCAGGAAACAAGGTGCCCACAGGGACTCAGGTCTGCAGCCACCAGCTTCCAGGTGAACAGCAGCCTGCTGGGACACAGGCTACCATGCACTGGTCCCCCAGGGGCCAGCAGCCCATGGGGCTCAGACTCCTAGGCCCGTGGGGATTTTGGATCCATGGCTCAGGTCCCCTGGTGACCAGAAGCTCATATGGATTCATGCTTCTGGACTGCGGGGATTCAGGCTCCCTGGCCTGTGGGATCTCATACTCCAATGCCCTGGGCCACTGGGTGAAAAGCAGTCTTCAGGGACTTGGGCTTCCCAGCCTGTGGAGACTCATTCTCCACAGCCCCAGGATGCCAGGTGACCAGCAGCCTGCAGGGACTTGGGGTCCCCAGCCCAGGGCTGCCAATGGTCAAGCAACCTGTGGGCACTTGGGCTCTCCGGCCCACTGCAATTCAATCTCCATGGGCCCGGCCAGCTGAGTGACCAACAACCCATAAGGACTCAGGGCCCTGGCCCACAGTTACTCAGGCTCCATCGCCCCAGGCCACTGATTGAACAGCACACCTTTGGGTCTCCAATTCCTGTGCGGCTGGGACTCAGGCTCTGTGGACCTGGGATGCTGGGCAACCAGAAGCCCATGGGGACTCAGGATCTGCAGAACTTGGCCAGCTAGTGACCAGCAGCCTGTGTGGACTTGGGTTCCCTGGTCCTAGGCTGCTGGTCAACCAGCATCCTGCAGGGATTAGGGATGCCTGGCCCACAGGCACTAGGGCTCCATATCCCCGGGCTACCAGGTCACCAGCAGCCCACAGGGATTTGGGCTACCAAGCACACAGGGACATGGGCTCTGCAGTCCCAGACCACAGGTTGACCAGCATCCTGCAGGGATGCAGGATCCCTGGCCCATGGGGTCTAGGGCTCAACGGCACTGGGCCACCCTAGAAAAGAACACAATGGGGACAAAGAATCCTTGGCCTGCCTGGACTCGGGGTCCAAGGCCACGGGCCTCTCATTGACCAGCATCACACAGGATCTCAGGCTCCCCAGACAGCAGGGACATGGGCTCTGCAGCCCTCAGCTGCCAGTCAACCAGCAGCCTGCAGGGATGTGGGATCCCCAGCCCTCAGGGTTTTGGGCTCCATGGCCCCAGCCGCTGGTTGACCAGCACACCACAGGGACTTGGAATCCTGGCTTGCCTGAACTCGGGCCTTGCAGCCCTGGGCCTCCAGTCAACCAGCATCATATGGGATCTCAGGCTCCCTGGCCATCAGGAACACAAGCTCTGTGGCTCCAGGCTGCTGGGCTTCCAGCAGCCCATTGGGACTCAGGCTCCATGGCTGAGGGCCACATGGCAACAAGTAGCTCCTGGAGACTTGGGCTCCCCAGTCCCTGGCTGCTGGTCAATCAGCATCCTGCAGGGATTCAGGCTCCCTGGCCCACAGTCCCATGGGGACTCAGGTTCCCAGAGCACAGGGACATGTGATCTGACACCTAGGACCCTTGGGCAACAAGGAGCCTGCCGGGACTCAGGGTCCACTGCCCTGCCTGTTGGGTGACCAGCAGCCCACAAGGACTTGAGCCTCCAAGCCCTGGTCCCCCAGGGGACCAGCAGTCCACAGGGACCTGGGCTCCCTGTCCCCCAGCAACTGGCTGACCCACAGCCCTTGGGGACTCAGGAACCCCTGCCCACAGGGACTGGATTTCCTGGCCAGTAGGAAGCTGGTGGACCAACATCCTATAGGCTCTTGGGCTCCCCATCCCATGTTCATTTGGGCTCCACCAACCCTTGCCACTGGGTGACCAGTTCTTGGGAACTCAGGCTTCCTGGGCCATGGGGACTTGTGCTCCACTGCCACATGTGGCAGTTTGACCAGCAGGCGGTGGGGACTTGGGATCCCCAGACCCCAGAGACTCAGGCACCGTGGCCACAAGCCACCAGGTGACCAGCAGCTCAGGCTTCCCAGCCCCAGTCCAACAGTCGACCAGCAGTCCAGGTGACCGGGAGCTTACAGGGTCTCAGGTTTCCTGGCCAGTGGGGAAATGGTCTCTGCCACCTACAGCCACTGTATGATGAGGAGCACACAGAGACTATGGGTCTGCAGCCCCCTACTGCTGGCAACCAGCAGCCTGCAAGGACTCAGGCTAACAAGCCCTTGTCACCTGGGTGACCAGCAGCCCATGGGGACTCAGCCTCCCAGGCCCATGGGGATTTGGGCTCCCCGGCTTAGGTCCTCTGGTGAACAGCAGCTCACTGGGACTCATGCTTTTGCCTGTGGGGGGTTGGGGCTCCCTGGCCCATGGGAATTCATGCTCCACTGCCTTGGGCTGATGGGAGAAAAGCAATCTTTGAGGCTTGGGTTCCCTGGACCATGGAGACTTGGGTTTCACAGCCCCAGGCTGCTGGGTGTCCAGGAGCCCTCAGACACTCAGCATACCCAGCCCATTGAGACTTAGGCTAGACAGCCTGGGGATGCCAGTGGTCCAGAATCCCATGGGCACTCTAGCTTCCAAGCCCACTGGGATTTGGGCTCCATGGGCCCAGGGACGCCTGTCGACAAGCATCACATGGGAACTCGGGTATCCCAGCCCATGGGGACTTAGGCTGTGCAGCCCTGGGCCACCAGGTGACCAGAATCACATGGGAACACTGGCTCCCTGGCCCATGGGAAGACAAGCTCTGTGACTCCAGGCTGCTGGGCATCCTGCAGCCTGCAGGATTTCAAACTCCCCAGCCCTGGTCCCCCAGGTGACCAGCAGACCATGGGGACTCCAGCTCACTTTACCCAGGCTGCTGGGTGACCCACAGCCCACGGACACTCAGGCACCCGGGCCTGCAGGGACTCAGGATCCCTGGCCCCAGACAGGAGTTTGATCAGCATCCTGCATGCACTCAGGCTTCCAAGTCCTTGTTCACTTGGGCTCCATGGACCCAGGCCACTGGGCAACCTGTTCATGGGAACTCAGGCTCCCCAGGCCAATGGGACTCAGGCTCTGCTGCCCCAGGCTGTAGTTCAACCAGCAGACAGCAGGGACTCTGGATCCTTGGCCTACTGGACTCAGGCAATGTGAACCCTGGTCACCAGGCAACCAGCAGCTCACAGTGATTCAGGCTTGCCGGCCCCAGCCAACAGTCAACCAGCAGCCCTTGGGGACTCAGTCTCCTGAGCCCTGGGCTGCCAGTTGACCAGGAGCCTGTGAGGACTAGGGCTCCCTGGCCCACATGGACTCTGGCTCTCCTGCCCCAGACCACTTGTCGATCAGCATCGCACAGGGACTTGGCCTCTCCAGCCCACAGGGACAGGGCTCTGCCACCTAGGGTGGCCAGGTGACAAGGAGCCTGCTGGGACTCAAGGTCAATGGCCCCTGGATGCCGGGCAACCAGCAGCCTGCAGGGACTTGGGCTATCAAGCTCCAGTCCCCCAGGCGACCAGCAGCCCATGGGGACTTGGGCTCCCTGTCCTAAGAGAACACAAGCTCTGCAGCCCCAGGCTGCCAGGCCTCCAGCAGCCCATGGGTTATCAGGCTTCCCTTCCCTGGGCTTCCAGAGGACAAGCTGCCCACAGGGACTCAGGCTCTGCAGCCCAGGGCAGCCAGGCATCAAGCAGCCTGCAGGACTCAGGTTCAATGGCTCGTGGGTACTAGTGCTTCACAGCCTTGGACTGCTGGGTGACCAACAGCCCTCGGGGATTCAGGCTTTCCAGCCCATGGAGACTCAGGCTCCACAGCCCCAAGCCTCTGGGCAACCAGCAGCCTGTGGGGAATTGGGATCCCCGGCCAGCAAAGACTCCGAATCCACAGCCCAGGGATGCATGTAGACCAGCAACAAATGGGAATTCAGGCATCCTGACACATGGGGACTTAGGCTCTGCAGCCCTGAGCTACCAGGCAACAAGCAGCCGGCAGGGACTCTGGCCCAATGGCCAATGGGTACTTGTGCTCCATCGCACCAAGCTACTGGGTCTCCAGCAGTCCATAGCTTATTGGGCTTCACTTCCACAGGCTGCCAGATGACAAGCTGCCCACAGGGACTAGGGATGCCCCACCCATGGAGACACAGGGTCGTCAGCCCCAGGCCCTGCATGACAAGGAGCCCAAAGGGACTCGGGCTCCCCAGGCCATGAGGACTTGGGCTCCATGGGCCTGGGCTGCCAGGTAACCAACAGCCCATGAGGACTTGGGCTCCACGGTTTGCTGGGACTCAGGCTCCATGGCCCTGGCCTGCCAGTTGACCTGCCTCACATGGGAATTCATGCTCCCTGGCCTGTGGGAACACAAGCTCTGCGGCCCCAGGCTGCTGAGCCTCCAGCACCCCACAAGGACTCAGGCTCCCCAGCCCTGGATCCCTGGGTGACCAGCAGACCATGAGGACTCAGGCTCTCCAGTCCACTTGGACTTGGAGTCCGATGCCCTGGGCTGCTGGGTGACTGGCAGCCAACGGAGAGTCAGGATTCTCAGCCCTGGCCCTCTGCTCTACCAGGAGCCCACAGGTACTGGGTTTCTCTGGCCCCATGTCACCAGGTGACAAGCAGCCCACAGAGACTCAGGCTACTAAGCCCCAATCCCCTGGGTGACCAGCAGACCACAGGGACTGAGGCTCCCAGGCCCGTGGGGCTTTGGGCTCCCCAGCTCAGGTCCCCTGGTGACCAGCAGCTCACAGGGACACATTCTCCTGGCCTGTGGAGACACGGGCTCCCTGGCCCATGGGAACTCATGCTCCACTGCCTTGAGCTGCCAGACTAAAAGTAAACTTCAGAGACTCGGGCTCCCCAGCCTGTGGAGACACAGGCTCCATGACACCAAACTTCCAGGTGACCAGCAGCCCACAGGTACTTGGGCTCCCCAAACCTGGGGTGCTGGTGCTCCAGCATTCCATGGGCACTCAAGCTCACTGGTCCACCATGAATTGGGCTCCACAGCCTGAGGCCAGCAGTCAACCAACTGCCTACAGGGACTCGGGATCCCAGGTCCAAGAGGACTCAGGCTCCTTGGCCCCAGGCCACCGGTCGACCAGCATCACTTGGGAACACTGGCTCCCTGGCCCATGGGATCACAAGCTCTGTGACCCTGGCCTGCTGGCCTCCAGCAGCCCATGGGGACTCAGGCTCCCAGGCCCTGGTACCCTGGGTGACCAGCAGACCATGGGGACTTGGGCTCCGATGCCCCCAGCTGCCAGGTGACCAGCAGCCCACGACTACTCAGATTGCCTGGACCCAGCATGCCAGGTGACCAGCAGCCTGCAGGGATTAGGGATCCCATCCCTGGGCCTCCAGTTGACCAGGAGCCTGCAGGGATTGGGGATCTCCAGCCCCATGCCACTGGGTAAACAGCAGCATATGGAGACTAGTGTTCCCTGTCCCCGGACCACTGGGTGAACCACAACACTTGGGGACTCGGGCACCCCGGCCTGCAGGGACTCAGGTTCCCTAACCTGGGCAGCCAGATGACCATCATCCTGCAGGCACTTGGGCTCCCCAGCCTGCATTCACTTGGGTTCCATGGACCAGGGCCCCTGGGAGACCAGTTCGTGGGTACTTGGGCTCCCCAGGCCATGGGTACTACATCTCTGTGGCCACAGGCTGCAGTTAGTACAGCAGGCAGTGGAGACTCTGGATCCTCAGCCCATGGAGACTCAGGCTCCATGGTCCCAGGCCACAAGGTGAGCAGCAGCTAATTGTGACTTGGGCTCCCTGGCCCCAGTCAGATGGTCGACCAGCAGCTCATGGAGATTAGGGCTCCTGAGCCCTGGGCAGCTGGGTGACAAGAAGCCCTTGGGGACTTGGGATCTCTGGCCCTCAGGGACATGGGCTCTGCCACCTAGGGCCACCAGTCAACAAGGAGCCCATGGAGACTCAGGGTCCATGGCCCCAGCCACCAGGCTACCAGCAGCTGGCAAGGACTCAGGCTACCAAGTTGCTGGACCTGGGTGACCAACAGCCCTTGGGGACTCAGGCTCCCTGCTCTCAGGGATTTGGGTTCCCTGGCTCAGGTCTCCTGGTGACCAGAATTTCATGGGGACTCAGGCTCCTGGCCCATGGGGACTAGGGATCTCTGGCCCTGGGCCACCAGGCAAACAACAGCTCATGGGTACTTGGGCTTCCTGGCCCATGGGAACTCAAGCTCTACTGCCCCAGGCTGCTGGGCAAAAGCAATATTCAGGGATTAAGGCTCCCCAACCTGTGGAGACTCAGGCTTCATGGCCCCAGGCCACCATGTGACCAGCAACCTGCAGGGACTCAGGCTCCCTCCCATGGGCAATCAAGCTTCCCAGCCCACTGGGATTCATGTTGCATGGGCCCAGGCCACTGGGTGACAAACAACCCATGGTGACTCGGTGTCTCTGGCCCACAGGGATTCAGTCTCCATGGCCTGTGGCTGCCTGTCAAACAGTACACTGTGGGGACTTAGATTCCTGGCGTGCTGGGGCTCAGGCTCTGTGGACCTGGGATATGGGGCAGCCAGCAGCCTATGGGGATTAGGGCTCCATGGCCCATGCCAACAGGTGACAAGAGCCTGTGGAGACTCAGGCTCCCCAGTCCTGGGCTGCTGGTCAACCAGCATTGTGCAGGGATTTGGGCTGCCTGGCTGCAGGGACACAGGCTCCCTGGCACAGGGCCAATGGTCTATCAGGTTCCTGTGGGGACTTGAGCTCCATGGTGCTGGGCCACCAGCCAAACAGCAGCCCTCGGTGATTGAGGCTCTCCGGCCCCATGTCACCTGTTGACCAGCAGACCTTGGAGACACAGGCTTCCCGGGCATGCTCTGCTGGGCAACCATCAGCTCATGTGGACTCAGGCTCCCAACCTGCAGGTATGTGGGTTTCCCAGCACCAGTCCTTGGGTGATGAGCAGCCCATGGGGCTCAGGATCCCAGGCCCCAGTCTAAAGGGTGACCAACAGCCCACAGGGACTCAGGCTCCCTGGCCACAGGGGTTTGGGCTCCCCACCTCGGGTCCCCTGGGGACCAGCGGCTCACAGGGACTTGGGCTCGTGACCCACAGGGACTCAGTCTCCCTGGTCCTGGGCCACCAGGTGACCCACAGCCCATAGGGACTCATGCACCCCAGCCTGAAATGACTAGAGATCCTTGGAAACAGGCTGCAGTTCGACCAGCAGATGGTGGGGAGTCAAGATCCCTGGCCTCCATGTACTCAGGCTCCATGGCCCCAGGTCACCAGCAACCACAACCTTGCAGTGATTTGGGTTCCTCACCCCAATCCAAAGGTCAACCCGCAGCCCATGGGGACTCCAGCTGGATACCCTGTGCCACCAGACGAACAGCAGCCCACAGGGACACGGACTCCCTGTTCCCAGGCTATGGGGTGACCTACAGCCCACAGGGACTCGGCTTCCCTGGCCCACAGGGATTCAGGCTCTGTGGTCCTAGTCTGCCAGTCAACCAGCATCTCGCAGGGATTCGGGCTGCCTGGCCTGCAATGACGCAGGCTCCCTGGCCCCAGGCCAATGGTCAACCAGCTTACCATGGGGACACAGGCTACCTGGCCTGTGGATTCAGGCTCCATGGCCCCAGGCTGCTGGGCATACAACAACCCTCAGAGATGAGGCTCTCCAGACCCATGTTACCTGTTGACCATCAGCACACATGGACTCAGGTTCCTGGCCTGAGGGTTTGTGTGTTCCCCAGCACCAGGCCCTGGTTGATGAGCAGTCCCTGGGAACTCAGGCTCCCTGGCCCCAGTCTTACAGATGGCCAGCTGCCCACAGGGTTTCAGGTACCCCAGCCCACAGGGACTTGGGTTCTGTGGCCCTAGGCTGCAGTTTGACCAGCAGATGAAGGGGATTTGGGATCCCCTGCACCCAGGTATTCAGAATCCGTGGCCCCAGGTCACCAGCCACTGGAAGCTTGCAGTGATCAGGGGCCCCCAGTCCCAGTCTGACAGACATCCCACAACCTGTGGGGACTCAGGTTACCAAGCCATGGGCCACCAGTTGACCAGCAGCCCATGGGAACTTGGGATACCTGGCCCACAGGGACTCTAGTTCTCCGGCCCTGGGCCACTTGACCAGAAACCCATGGGGACACAGCCTCCCTGGACTGCAGTGACATGGGCTCCAAAACTGAGGGCTGCCAGGCAACAAGGAGACCACGAGGACTTGGGGTCCATGGCCCCCAGCTGCCAGGTGACCAGCAGCACGCAGGGACTAGGGCTACCATGCCCTGGTCTCCTGGGTGAACAGCAGCCCTTGGAGACTCAGGCTTCTGGCCCATGGGAACTCGGGATCTCTGGCCCTGGGCAGCCGTGTGGCCATCAACCCACATGAACTCAGGCTCCCAGCCTGCAGGTATGTGTGTTTCCCAGCACCGGGCCTCTGGTGATGAGCAGTCCACAGGGCCTCAGTCTCCCTGGCCCCAGTATAATGGGTGACCAACAGCCCACAGGGACTCAGGCTTGTGGCCTACAGGGACTTGGGCTCCCTCGCCCCAGGCCACCAGGTGACCCAAAGCCCATGGGGACTCGTGCACCATGGCCTGCAGGGACACAAGATCCTTGGCCACAGGCTGCAGTTTGACCAGCTGATGGCAGGGAGTCGAGATCCCAGGTCCCTGGGTACTCAGGCTCTGCGGCCCCAGGTCACTGGCAACCAGAAGCTTGCAGTGATTTGGGCTCTCCAGCCTCAGTCCAAAGGTCAATCTGCAGCCTTTGGGGACACCGGCTGCTGAGCCTGGCCTGCCAGGTGACCAGCAGCCCACAGGGACTCGGGATCCCCAGCCCACGGGAACTCCAGCTAGATGCCTCATGCCACTGGGTGACCAGCAGCCAACAGGGACTGGAGATTGGGAGCCCTGAGCCTCAGGTTGACCAGGAGCCAGCTGGAACTGGGACTTTCCAGCCCCATGCCACTGGGTGAACAGCAGCCCACTGGGACTCGGGCTCCCTGTCCCTAGGCCACTGGGTCACCCACAGCCCATGGGGACTCAGTCTCTGGCCTGCAGGGACTCAGGCTCTGCGGTTCCAGGCTGCTGGTCAACCAGCATCCCACAGGATTTGGGCTGCCTGGCCCACAGGGACCCAGGCTCCCTGGCCCTGGGCCAATGGTTGACCAGCTTACCATGGGGACACAGGCTCCCTGTCCTGGGGGGACTCAGGCTCTGTGGCCCCAGGCAGCCTGGCAAACAACAGCCTTCAGGGATTGAGGATCTCCATCCCCATGTCACCCATTGACCAACAGCACGCATGGACTCAGGTTCCCAGCCTTCGGGTTCCCCAGCACCAGGACCCAGTTGATGAGTAGACTATGGGGACTCAGGTTCCCCGGCCCCAGTCTTACAGGTGATCAGCCGCCCATGGGGTTTCAGGCACCCCAGGCTGCAGGGACTCAGGTTCCGTGGCCCTAAGTTGCTGTTTCACCAGCAGACAGCAGGGACTTGGGATCCCCGGCACCCAGGTACTAGGGATCTGTGGCCCCAGGCCACTGGTGACCAGAAGCTTGCAGTGATTCGGCATCCCTAGTCCCTGTCTGATGGTCCTCCCACAGCCCATGGGGACTTGGGTTACTGAGTCCTGGGCTGCAAGTTGACCAGCAGCCCGTGGGGACTTGGGATACCCAGCCTGTGGGGACTCTAGCTCTCTGGCCCCAGGCCACTTGACCAGAAACCCATGGGGACACAGCCTCCCTGGCCTGTAGTGACAAGGGCCCCAATGCTGAGGGCCACTGGGTGACAAGGAGACCATGGGGACTTAGGGTTCACAGCCACCAGCTGCGGGGTGACCAGCAGCCCATGGGAACTCAGGCTCACCAGCCAACAGGGCCACAGGCTCTGCAGCACCAAGCTGCTGGTTGAACAACAGCCTGTGGCAATGCAGAATCCACACCCACAGGGTCTAGGGTGCAATGGCCCTGGGTCGCTAGTCAACCAGCATACTGCAGGGACTCAGAATCACTGGCATACCTGGACTTGGGCTCCACGGCCCCAGGCTTCTGCTCAACCAGCATCAAATGGGATCTTGGGTTCCCTGGCCCATGGGAACACAAGCTCTGCAGTGCCGGGCTGCTGAGCCTCCAGCAGCTGATGGGGACTTGGGCTTCATGGCCCCAGTCCGCCTTGCGATTAGCAGCCTGTGGAGACTCAAGCTCCCTGGTCCCTGTCTGCCAGTCAATCAGCATCCTGCAGGGATTTAGACTCCCTGGCCCACAGGGACTTGGATTCCCTGGCCCCAGGCTGATGGTTGACCAGATTCCCATGGGAACTCAGGCTCCCAGGCCTGTGGGGAATTGAGCTCCATGGCCATGGGCCACCATGCAACCAATAGACTGTGGGGACTCAGGATCCCTGGCCTGCAGGGACTTGGGCTCTGCAGCCCAAGTCTCCCAGGTGACCAACAGACTGCGAGGGCTCAGGTTCCCCAGCCTGCAGGAACACAGTCTCAGATGCCCCATGCCACTGGGTGACCAGCAGCCCACAGGGATTTGGGCTCTGCGGCCACAGGCCACATGGAAAACAGCAGCCCACAGTAACTCAGGATCCTGAGCCCTGGGCCTTTGGTAGACCAGGAGCCCACAGGGACTGGGTGTCTCTGGCCCCATGCCACCCTGCAAACAGAAACCCACAGGGACTCTGGTTCCCCGTCCCCAGGCCACTGGGTGACCCAAAGCCCATAGGGACTCAGAATACCCTGCCTATGGGGACTCTAGCTCTCTGGCCTGGGGCCACTTGTCAACCAGCAATCTGTGGAGACTCAGCCTTCCTGGTCCATGGTGAAATTGGCTCCACTGCCTAGGGCCACTGAGCAACAAGGAGAATGCATGGGCTGGGGTCCATGGCCCCTGGCCATGGGGCAACCAACAGCACACAGAGACTTGGACTACCAAGTCCTGATCCCCCAGGTGACCAGCAGCCCATGGTGACTCATGCTCCTGGCTCCCAAGTACTCAGGCTCCTTGGCCCCAGGTCACCGACAATTAGAAGCTCACAACAATTTGGGCTCTCCAGCCCCAGTCCGATGGTCGACCCACAGCCCATGGGGACATGGGGTCCCCAGCCCTGCACCACCACATGGCCAGCAGCCCACAGGGACTCGGGATCCTCAGTCTGCAGAGACTCTGGCTCTCTGGCCCAGGGCCACTTGTTGACCAGCATCACGTGAGGACTTGTCCTCCCTGGCCCCTGGGAACACAGGCTTTGCTTCCTGCGGCCACCAGGTGACAAGGAACCTATGGGGACCCAGGGTCTGCAGCCACTGGAGAATGGGTGATCAGCAGCCTTCAGGGACTCGGGTTCCCCAGGCAGTGGGGTCTTGGGATCCATGGGCCTGGGCCACTAGGTAACCAACAGCCAGTGGGGATCAGGCTCTGTGGTCTCTGGCCACCAGGCAACCAGCAGTCCACAGGAACTCTGTATCCCAGGCCAGCAAAGACTTGGGCTCTGCGGCCCCGAGCCCTCAGGCAACCAGCATCACATGGGCATTCGGGATCCCTGGCATATGGGAACACAAGCTCTGTGGACCTGGGCTGCCAGGACTCCAGAAGCCCACAGGTTATCAGGCTTTGCTTCCACAGGCAACTGGACAACAAGCTGCCCACAGACACTTGGGCTCCCTGGCCCGCAGGGACTCAGGCTCTGCAGCCCCAGGCCACCAGGCAACATGCAGCCTGCATGGACACAGGCTCAATGAGACATGGGTACTCAGGCTTTGTGGCCCTGGGCTGCTGGGTGACAAGCAGCCCTCAAGGATTCAGGCTCCCTGGCCTATGGGCACTAGGGGTCCACGGCCTCTGGCCACCATGTTATCAGCAGCCCATGGGGACTGGGGCTCCCCCAGCCTGCAGGAACACAGGCTCCACAGCCCCAGGCTGCTGATCGACCAGCACCCTGTGGCAATGCTGGATCCCTGGTCAGCAGGGTCTCGGGCACAAGGGCCCCAGTCCGCCAGTTGACCAGCACACTGCAGGGACTCAGAATCCCTGGCTTGCCTGGACTTGGGCTCCACGGCCCTGGGCCTCTGGTCGATCAGCTTCAAACTGGAACTCAGGCTCCCTGGCCCATAGGAACACAAGCTCTGCGGCCCCAGTCTGCCAGGCCTCCAGCAGCCAATGGGGACTTGGGCTCCACGGCCATGGGCTGCCTGGCAACCAGCAGCCTACAGAGACTTGGGCTCCCCAGATCCTTGCTGCCAGTCAATCAGCATCCTGCAGGGATTCCTGCTCCCTGGCCCACAGGGACACAGACTCCCTGGCCCCAAGCCGATGGTCAACCAAATTCCTGTAGGGACTCGGGCTCTCAGGCCAGTGGGGACTCAAGCTCCACAGGCTCAGGCTACAGTGCGACCAACAGACCATGGGGACTCAGGCTCCCCAGCCCACAGGGACATGGCCTCAGATGCCCTGTTCTGCTGGGAGACCAGCAGCCCACGGGGTCTTGGGCTCTGCAGTCTGAGGCTGCCTGGTGACCAGCAGCATGAAGGAACTTGGGCCTCCAGTTGACCAGGAAACTGTGGGGACTGGTGCTCTCCAGCCCTGTGCTGCTGGGTGAATAGCAGCCCACAGGGACTTGGGCTCCATGTCCCCAGGCCACTGGGTGACCCACAGCCCATGGGGACTCAGGTATCCTGGCCCACAGAGACTCGGACTCCACATCCCAGGCTCCCAGTCAGCAAGCATCCTGCAGGTATTTGCCCTGCCTGGCCCACAGGGACCCAGGCTACCTGGCCCCAGACCAATGGTAGACCAGCTTACCATGGGGACACAGGCTCCCTGACCTGACGGGACTTGGGCTCCATGGCCCTGCACCACCAGGCGAACAGCAGCTCTCCGGGATTGAGGCTCTCCAGCCCCATGTTGCCTGTTAACCATCAGCCCACGTGGACTCAGGCTTCCACCCTGTGGGTTCACAGGTTCGCCTGCAGCAGGCCCTGGTTGATGAGGAGCCTGTGGGGACTCAGGATCCCTGGCCCATGAGGACCCTGGCTCTCCAGCCCTGGGGCACTTGTCAAGCAGCAACCCATGGGGACTCGGCCTCCCTGGCCTGCAGTGACATGAGCTCTGCCACTTAGGACAGCTGGGCAACAAGGAGACCTTGGGGACATGGGGTCAGCAGCCTCTGGCCGCCAGGCAACAAGTAGCATGCAGGTACTTGGGCTACCAAGCCCTGGTCCCCTGGGTGACCAGCAGCCCATGGGGACTCAGGCTCCCAGGACTGCAGGGATTTAGTCTCCCCGGTTCAGGTTCTTTGACCACCAGCATCTCATGGGGACTCATGCTCCTGGCCCATGGGAACTCGGGATCCCTGGCTCTGGGCAGCCAGGTGAACAGCAGCCCACGGGGACTCAGGATCTCTGTCTCCAGGCCGCCAATCAACCAGCTAACTGTGGGGCCACTGGCTCTGTGACCCTATGCCACCAGGAGACCAGCAGCCCATGAAGACTCAGGCTCTCCAGCCCCATGTAACCTGTTGACCATCAACATGTGTGCACTCAGGCTGCTGGCCTGCAGATTTGCAGGTTCCCCAGCACTGGGTCCCAGTTGATGAGCAGCCTGTGGGGACTCAGGCACACTAGCCCACAGGGACTTGGGCTCCATGCCCCCAGGCTGCAGTTTAATGAGCAGACAGTGGGGAATCAGGATCCCCAGCACCTGGGTACTTGGGCTCTGTGGCCCCAGGCCACCAGTGACCAGAAGCTTGTGGTGATTCAGGCTCAACAGCCCCAGTCTGACAGTCCTCCTGCAGCTGGTGGGGACTCAGGCTCCCCAGTGCATGGGGACTCAGGCTCGATGCCCCAGGCCACCAGGCAACCAGCAGCCCACAGGAGCCTGGGATCCCCCACCCCAGGCTTCCAGTCAACCACGTGCACATGAGAACTGGGGCTCTCTGGCCCCATGCTGCTGGGTAAACAACAGCCCATGGGGACTCAGGGACCCTGGCCAACGGGGACTCAGATTCCCTGGCCCCAGGCAGCCAGTCAACAAGTATCCTGCAGGCACTCGGGCTTCCCAGCCAACGTTCACTTGGGCTCCACGGACCAGGCTGCTAGGCGACCATTTCATGGGAACGCATGCTCCCTGGGACTCGGGGACATGGGCCCCACAGCCACAGGCTGCAGTTAGACCAGCAGGCGGTGGGGACTCGGGATCCTCAGCCTCCAGGGACTCAGACAGCATGGCCACAGGCCACCAGGTGACCAGCAGTTCGTGGCAACTCAGCCTTCCCAGTGCCAGTCTGTAGGGTGATGAGCAGCCTGTGGGGCCTTGGGCTCTGTGGCCCTGGGTCACTGGGAAACAAGCACCACATGGGAATTTGGATTCCCTGGCCTACAGGAACACAAGCTCTGTGGTTCCAGGCTGCCGGATCTCCAGGAGCCCACGGGTTATTGTTCTTCACTTCCATGGGATGCAGAATGACAAGCTGCCCTCAGGGAATTGAGCTCTCCAGCCTGCGAGGACTCAGGCTCTGCAGCCCTGGGCTGCCAGGTGACAAGCAGCCTGAGGGGATTCTGGGTCCCTGGCCTGCAAAGACTCTGGTTCCACAGCCATGCATCACCTGCTGACCAGCATCACTCAGGACCTCAGGCATCCTGGCCCATGAGGACATGGGCCCTGCAGCCCTGGGCTGCCAGGTGACAAGCAGCTTGCAGGGACTCAGGATGAATGGCCCACGGGTACACAGGCTCCATGTCCTGGGCTGCTGGTCGACAAGCAGCCCTCAAGGACTTGGGCTCCTGGGCCCATGGGTACTAGGGTTCCAACATCCCTGGCTGCAGGGTCTCCAGCAGTCCATAGGGACTCAGGTTCCATGGCCTCGGGCTGCCTGGTGACCAGCAACCCACAGAGACTCAGGCTCCCCAGTCCCTGGCTGCCAGTCAATCAGCATCCTGCAGGGATTAGGGTTCCCTGGCCCACAGGGAGCCAGACTCCCTGGCCCTGGGCCAATGGTTGACCAGATTACCTTGGGGATTTGGGGTCCCAGGACTGTGGGGACTCTAGCTCCACAGCCTTGGACTGCCATGTGAGCAACAGCCCATGGGGACTCAGGCTGCCTGGCCTGAAGGGACTCAGGAACCATGGCCCCAATACCCCTGGCAAACAGCAGCCCATGGGTACTCGGGCTCCCTGGCTCAAGGAACTCGAGCTCCACTGCCCAAGGCCTGTGAGTGAAAAGGAATCTTCAGGGACTTGGGCTCCCTGGCCCCTGGAGACTCAGGATCCATGGCCCCAGGCCACCATGTTACCAGCAGCCTGCAGGGACTTGGGCTCCCAGCCCTGGGCATCCCAGCCAGCATCCCACGGGCACTCGAGCTCCCCAGCCCACTGGGATTCAGGTTCCATGGGCCTGGGCCACTGGGCAACCAAAACCCACAGGGACTCGGGCCCCCCGGCCCACAGGGACTTAGGCTTCGTGGCCTCTGGCCACCAGTCGACCAGCAGTCTGTGAGTACCCTGGATCCCTGGCCAGTGAAGACTTGGGCTCCACAGCCCCAAGCTGCCAGTTGACCAGCATCACATGGGTATTCGGGATCCCTGAACCACAGGAACTCAAGCTCTGTGGCCCCAGGCTGCCAGGCCTCCAGCAGCCTGCAGGTTATCGAGCTTCACTTCCATCAGCCACCAGATGACAAGCTGCCCAGAGGGACTTAAGCTACCTGGCTCACAGGGACTCAGGCTTTGAAGCCTTGGGCTGACAGGCAACAAGCAGCCTGCAGGTACTCAGGCTTGATGGCCCAAGGGTACTTGGGCTCCATAGCCCCTGGTGGCTGGGCCACCAGCAGCCCTCAAGGATTCGGGCTCCCTATCCCATAGGGACTTGGGTTCTGTGGCCATGGTCCCCTGGGCAACAGGCAGATTGTGAGGACTTGGGCTCCTCAGCCCACAGGGCCTCAGGCTCGGATGCCCCATGCCACTGGGTGACCAGCAACATGCAGGAACATGGGATCCGAGTCCCGGGCTCCCAGTCAACCAGGAGCCCACAGGGACTGGAGCTCTCCAGCCTTGTTCCACAGGGAAAACAGCAGCCCACAGGGACTCAGGCTCCCTTTCCACAGGCCGCCATGTGACCCACAGCCCATGGGGACTCGGGCAACCTGGCCCACAGGGACCCAGGCTCTGCGATCCCAGGCTGCCAGTCAACCAGCATTCCACACGGATTCAGGCTGCCTGGCTTGCAGGGACCCAAGCTCCCTGGCCCCAGGCCAAAAGTCGACAAGCTTACCATGGGGATTTGGGCTCCTGGGCCAAGGGGACCCAGGCTCTTGGCCCCATGCCACTGGGCAAAGAGCAGCCCTTGGAGATTGAGGCTATCCAGCCCAATGTCACCTGTTGACCATCAGCACACATGCACTCAGGCTCCCAGCCTGTGGTTTTGTGGGTTCCCCAGTGCCAGGCCCTGTTTGATGAGCAGACTGCGGGGACTCAGGTTCCCCAGTCCAGGTCTTATGGGTGATTAGCAGCCCATGGAGACTCAGGAACCCCAGCCCACAGAGATTCAGGCTCTGTGGCCCTAGGCTGCACTTTGACCAGCGGACAGTGGGGACTTGGGATCCCCGGCACCCATGTACTCAGGATCTGCGGCCCCAGGCCACTGGCAACCAGAAGCTCGTGGCAATTTGGGCTCCCCAGTCCCAGTCTGAGGGTCCTCCCACAGCCTGTATGGACTCAGGCTACCGAGCCCTGGGCCACCAGCTGACCAGCAGTGCATGGGGACTTAGGATACCCGGCCCACAGGGACTATAGCTCTCCATCCCCAGGCCTCTTGTTGATGAGCAACCCATGGGGACATGGCCTCCCAGCCCATGGTGACATGGGCTTTGCCACCTGGGGCCACTGGGTGACAAGGAGACCATTGGGACTTGGGTCCATGGTCCCCAGCCTCAGGGCAACTAGCAGCATGTAGGTACTCAGGCTACTAAGCCCCAGTCCCCTGGGTGACCAGCAGCCCATGGGGACTCAGGATCCCAGGCCTGTGGGGATTTAGTCTCCCTGGTTCAGGTCCTCTGGTGACCAGCCTATTATGGGGACACAGGCTTGTGGCCCATGGGAACTCAGGTTCCCTGGCCCCAGGCCACTGGGTTAACAACAGCCCTTGGGGACTCAGGATCTCTGCACCCAGGCTGCTGATTGACCAGCTAACTGTCAGGACACTGAATCCATGAGCTAGGGCCACCAGGAGACCAGCAGTCCATGAGGACTTGGGCACCCCAGGCCAAGGCAACTTGGGCTCCAGGGGCCTGAGCTGTCAGGTGACCAACTCAGGAACTTGGGCTCCTCAGCCTGCAGGCCTTGGGCTCTGTGGTCTCTGTGGCCTCTGCATGCTGGTCAACCAGCAGCCCATGGGGACTTGGGATACCTGGCCTGCAAAGACTCAGAATCTGTGGTCCCAGGCCACCATGCAACCAGCACTACATGGAAATTTGGGCTCCCTGCCCCACGGGAAAACAAGCTCTGCAGCCCCAGGGCTGCCAAGACCCCAACAGCCTGCCAGTTATCGGGTTTTTCTTACATGGACCATGGCATGACAAGCTGCCTGCAAAGACTCTGGTTCCCTGGGCCATGGGGATTCAGGCTTTGCAGCCCCAGGCTGCTGGTCAACCAGCAGCCTGAGGGGATGTGGGATTCCTGGCCCATGGGGTCTTGGTCCCCATGGCCCCAGGCCTCCTGTCAACCAGCATCACATGGGATTTTGTGTTTCCGGGCCCACAGGAACACAAGCTTTGCTTCCCCAAGCTGCTGAGCCTCCAGCAGCCGATGTGGACACATGCTCTGTGTCCCCAGGCCTCTGGGTAATCAAAAGTCCATGGGGACTTGAGTTCACCAGCATGCAGGGACACAGGCTTCACAGCATTGGTCCCCAGGTGACAAGCAGACCATGGGGACCCAGGTTCTCTGGCACACAGGGTCTCAGGCTCTGAGGCCCAAGGCCACCAGGCGACCAGTGGCCCATGGGGTATTGGGTTCTGCGGCCATAGGCAACCTGGCAACCAGCAGCCCACAGTGACTCAGGATCCCCAGTCCAGGGCCTCTGGTCAACCAGGAGCCCAAAGGGACTGGGGCTTTCTGGCCCTGTGCCACAGGGCGAACACCAGCCCATGGGGACTCGGGCTTTCTGTCCCTGGGCCACCTCATGATACACAGCCCATAGGGACTCAGGCAAACCTGCCCATAGGGACTCAGATTCCCTGGCCCCAGGCAGGCAGTCGATCAGCATCCTGCAGGCACTCGGGCTCCACAGCCCATGTTCACCAACATGGGCCGCTGGGTGGCCAGTTCATGGGAACTTGGGCTCAGTGACCAACAAAGACTCGGGCTCCATGGCCCTGAGCCCCCAGGTGACCAGCATCATGTGGGCATTCGGGATCCATGGCCCACGGAAACACAGGCTCTTTGGCCCCGGGCTGCCAGGACTCCTGCAGTCCATGGGTTATCGGGCTTTGCTTCCACAGGCCACTGGATGACAAGCTACCTGCAGGGACTTGGGCTCCCAGGCCTGCAGGGACTCAGGCTCAGCAGCCCCTGGCCACCAGGCAACAAGCAGCCTGCAGGGACTCAAGCTTGGCAGCCTGTTGGTACTCAGGCTCCACCACCCTGGGCTACCAGTCAACCAGCAGCCCTGGAGGACTCAGGCTACCCAGCCAGTGGACACTAGGACTCTACAGCCTCCAACCACCTGGCAACCAGCAACTCATGAGGACTCAGGCTCCCCAGCCCACAGGAACATGGGCTCCACAGCCCCAGGCTACTGGTCAACCAGCATCCTGCAGTGATGCGGAATCCCAGGCCCACAGGGTCTCACGATCCAGGGCCCTGTGTTGCTGGTAGACCAGCACACCATGGGGACTCACAATCCCTGGTCTGCCTAGACTTGTGCTCCATGGACCTGGTCTTCCATCTGACCAGCATCACATGGGATCTCAGGCTCCCTGGCCCATGGGAACACAAGCTCTGTGGCCCCGTGCTGCTGAGCCTCCACCAATCCATGCAGACTCTGTCTCTGTGGCCCTGGGCTGCCTGGTGACCAGCAGCCCATGGAGACTCAGGCTACCCAGTCCCTGGTTGCTGGTCAATCAGCATCCTGCAGGAATTCGGGCTCCCTGGCCCACAGGGACCCAGACTCCCTGGCACCAGGCCAATGGTCAAACAGGGTAATGGGAGCCCATTACCACCAGGCAATCAGCAGCCTATGGGGGTTTGGGCTCTGCAGCCCCAGGCTACCTGGTGACCAGCAGCCCACAGGGACATGGGATCCCCAGCTTCGGGCCTCTGGTCAACCAGGAGCCCATGGGAACTGGGGCTTACTGGCCCTGTGCCACCAGGTGAAAAGCAGCAAACAAGGACACGGGCTACTTGTCCCTGGGCAGCCTGTTGGCCACAGCCTGTGGGAACTCAGGCATCCTGGCATGCAGGGACTTGAATTCCCTGGCCCTGGGCAGCTGATCGACCAGCATCTTGCAGACACTCTGGCTCCCCCGCCTGTGGGGACCAGCTTGTGCTACCTAGCATTGCAGGGTAAAAGGAGCCCAAGGGGACATGAGGTGCATGGTCCCCAGCCATCAGGCAACCAGCAGCCCACAGGAACTCAGGCTACCAAGTCCTGGTGCCCCTGGTGACCAGCAGCCCATGGGGAACCAGGCTCCCAGGCCTGTAGGGATTCAGGCTCCCCAGCTCAGGCTCCTTGGCAACCAGCAGCCCATGGGGATTTGTGCTCCTGGCATGCAGAGACTAGGGCTCCCTGGTCCATGAGAACTCAAATTACACTCCCCCAGGCCACCAGGTGAAAAGCAATTTTAAGAGACTTGGGCTCCCTGGCCTGTGGAGACTTGGGCTCCACAGTCCCAGGCTGCCATGTGACCAGCAGCCTGCAGGGACTTGATTTCCACAGCACTTGGCCACTGGTGGGCCAGCATTCCATGGGCACTCAAGCTCCCCTGCCCACTGGGATTTGGGCTCCACAGGCCCAGGCCACCAAGTGACTAGCAGACTGCGGGGACTTGGCCTCCTGGACATGCAGGGACTCGGGCTCCACAGCCCCAGTCCGCCAGTCGACC
Source organism: Hippopotamus amphibius kiboko (assembly GCF_030028045.1). Lineage (NCBI taxonomy): Eukaryota > Metazoa > Chordata > Mammalia > Artiodactyla > Hippopotamidae > Hippopotamus > Hippopotamus amphibius. The sequence continues at coordinate 58,011,294 of NC_080192.1, read as the reverse complement.
AACAGCCTGCAGGGATGCAGGATCACCAGCCCACAGGGATTTGGGCTCTGTGGCCCCAGGCCACCAGTCAACCAGCATCACATGGGAACTTGGGCTCCCTGTCCTGCAGGAACACAAGCTCTGTGGCTCTGGGTTGCTGGGCTTCCAGTAGCCAGCAGGGACTCAGGCTCACCAGCCCTGGTCCCCTGGGCAACCAGCAGACCATGGGGACTCTGGCTTCCCAGCCCATGGGTACACAGGCTCCAATGCTCAGGGCTGCCGGACAACCAGCAGCCCATCAGGAGTCAGGCTCTGTGATCCTAGCTTGCCTGGTGACCAGCAGCCCGTGGGGACTCAGGATCCCCAGGCTCAGGCCTTCAGTCGACCAGGAACCCATGGGTACTTGGACTCCCCAGCCCTTGTTCACTTGGGCTCCACGGCCCAGGCCACCAGTGACCAGAAGCTCACAGTGACTCAGGCTCCACAGCCCTAGTCTGATGGTCTACCCGCAGCCCACGTGGACTGGGGCTCCTGAGCTCTTTGCCAGTGGGTTACCAGCAGCCCATGGAGTCTCAAGATCCCGGCCCATGGGGACTCTGGCTCTACAGCCCTGGGCCACTTTTCAACCAGCATCCTGCAGGGACTCGGCCACATGGGCTCTGCTTCTTAGGCCTGCTGTGCAACAGGAAGCCAGTGAGGACTCAGGCTACCAAGCTCCGGGCTCCCAGTAGCCCAGGGAGACTCAGGCTCCCAGGTCCATGGGGATTTAGGGTACCCAGCTCAGGTCCCATGGCGAACAACATCTCACAGGGACTCAGGCTCCTGGCCCATGGGAACTCATGTTCTGTGGCCCTGGGCTGCCAATTGACCAGCTAACTGTAGTGACACCAGCTTCCCCATCTGGGGCCACCAGATTATCAGCAGCCCATGGAGATTTGGAATCCCCAGCCCACGAAGACTCTGGCTCCTCTGACCCTGGCTGCTGGGAAACCAGCATCACAAGGGAATTTGGGCTCCTGGTCCCACAGGAACATAAGCTCTGTGATCCTGAGCTGCCAGGCCTCAAGCAGCCCATGGGTTATCAGGCTTTGCTTCCATGGGCTGCTGAACAACAAGCTGCCCACAGGGACTCAGGTTCTGCAGCCCTGGGCCACCAGGCAACAAGCTGCCTGCAGGGACTCAGGCTTGAAGACACACAGGTTCTTGAGCTCCATAGCCCCAGGCTGCTGGTCCACCAGCAGTCTTCGAAGACTCAGGCTCCCTGGCCTGTGAACACTAGAGCTCCACAGCCCTGGGCCTCTGGTTGACCAGCAACCCATGGGGATTCAGAATCCCTGACCCACAAAGACTCAGGGTCCTCAGCCCTGGGCTGCTGGGAGACCAGCATCACATGGGAATTCAGGCTCCCTGTCCCATTGGAACACAAGCTCTGTGGCCCCAGGATGCTGGGCCTCCAGCAGCCCATGGGGACTCGGGCTTCATGACCCCAGCCACCTGGTGACCAGTATCCTGCAGAGATTCAGGCTCCCTGGGCCCTGGCTGCTGGTAATTCAGCATCCTGCAGGGATTTGGGATCTCTGGCCCACAGGAACCCGGACTCCCTGGCCCTGGGCTGATGATCGAACAGCTTCCCATGGGTAATGGGCTCCCAGGCCCATGGGGACTCGAGCTCCACAGACTCGGGCCACCATGTGACCAACAGCCCATGGGGACTCAGGATCCATGGCCCCGGTCCCTGGGTGACCAGCAGACCATGGGGACTTGGGCTTCCCATCCTGCAGGAACTTGGGCTCCAATGTCCCATGCCACTAGGCAACCAGCAGCCCACGGGGATTTGAAATCCCCAGCTGGTGAAGATTCAGGCTCTTCTGCCCCTGGCCACCAGGAGACCACCATCACTCAAAAATTTGGGCTCCCTGGCCCACAGGAACACAAGCTCTGCAATCCTGAGCTGCCGGGCCTCAAGCAGCCCATGGGTTATCAGACTTAGCTTCCATGGGCTGCCGAACAACAAGCTGCCCACATGGACTCGGGCTCCCCAGACCACTGGAACTCAGGTTCTGCAGTCCTGGACCACCAGGTGACAAGCTGCCTGCAGGAACTAGGGCTCGACAGCCCACAGGTTCTTGAGCTCCATAGCCCCAGGCGGCAGCCAGTTGACCAGCACCCTTCGAAGGCTTGGCCTCCCCAGCCTGTGAGCACTAGGGCTCCATGGCCCTGGGCTGCTGGGCAACAAGCTGCCCATGGGGATTTGGGCTCCACAGGCAGCATGGACATGGGCTTTGCAGCCCCAGGTCACTGGGCGAAAAGTATCCTGCAGGGATGTGGGATCCCTGGCCCATGGGGTCTCGGGCTCCACAGCCCCGGGCCTCTGGTTGACCAGCAGCCCATGGGGATTTGGAATCTCTGGACCTCAAACACTTGGGCTCCTCAGCCCCAGGTGGCCAGGAGACAAGCATCACATGGGAATTCAGGCTCCCTGTCCCATGGGAATGCAAGATCTGCAGCCCATGGTGACTTGGGTTCCATGACCCCAGCCACCTGGTGACCAGCATCCTGCAGAGACTCAGGCTCCCTGGTCCCTGGCTACTGGTCAATCAGCATCCTGCAATTATTTGGGCTCCCTGGCCGACACAGACCCAGGCTCCCTGGCCCTGGTCCAATGGTCTACCAGCTTCCTGTGGGGACTCAGGCTCCCAGGTCCACAAGGACTTGAGCTTTGTGGCCCTGGGATGCTGGGAAACCAACGGCCTGTGGGGACTTGGGCTCCAATGTCCCATGTCACTGGGTGACAAGCAGCCCATTGGGAATCGGGCTTTGTGGCCCCAGGCTGCCTGGCAACAAGCAGCCCATGGGGACTTGGGACAACCAGCCCCAGGCCTCCAGTTGACCAGGAACCTGTGGGGGCTCTCACTCTCCAGCCATGTGCTGCAGGGCAAACAGCAGCCCACATGGACTTGCGCTCCCTGTCCCCATGCCAAGGGGTGCCTCACAACCCTCAGGGACTCAGGCACCCTGGCCCACACGGACTTGGATTCCCTGGCCCCAGGCAGCCAGTTGACCAGCATCCTGCAGGCATTCTGGCTCCCCAGCCCACATTCACTTGGGCTCCACGGATCTGGGCCACTGGGTGACCAGTTTGTGGGAACTGGGGCTCCCCAGGGAGCAGAGACTCAGGTACCGTGGCTACAGGTGACAGGGTGACAAGCAACTCACTGTGACATGGGCTTTCTGACCCCAGTCCGATGGTCAACCAGCAGCCTATGGGGACTGGGGCACCTAACCCCTGGGTTGCTGGGTGAAGAGCAGCCCACAGGGACTTGGGCTCCTAGGCACTTCAGGATTTGGGCTCCATGGATCAGGTCCCCTGGCAACCCGCAACTCACAGGGACTTGGGGTCCTTGCCCATGAGACTTGGGATCCCTGATCCCGGGCCACCAATTGACCCGCTAACCATGGGGACACAGCCTCCCAAATCCCAGGCCACCAGTCCACCAGCAGCCAGCAAGGATTCAAGCTACCCAGGCTGCAAGTACTCAGGCCCCATGCTCCTGGGCCACTGGGAGATGAACAGCCCATGGGGACTTGGGCTCCATGGCAGCGGGCCACCAGACATCCAACAGCTTTCAGTGACTTGGGCCTCCTGGCCCACAGTGACTTGGGCTCCACAGCTCCAGGCCACCAGTTGACCAGCAGCCTGCAGGGATGTGGGATCCCCAGCCCAGGGGGATTTGGGATGTGTGGCCCCAGGCCACTGGTTGACCAGCATCACATGGGAATTTTGGCTCCCTGGCCTGTGGGAAAACAAGCCCTCCAGCAGTCCATAGGGACTCAGGGTCCATGGCCCCAATCAACAGGGTGACCAGCAGACCAAAGGGATTAGGGTTCCCCAGACTGCGGGTACATGTGCTCCAATTCCCTGGGCCACTGGATGACCAACAGCCCATCAAGGCTTAAGCTCAGTTGCCCCAGGGTGTTGGGTGACCAGTAGACTGTGGGGACTTGGGATCCCCAGCCCCAGCCCTCTGATTGACCAGGAGCCCTCAGGGACTAGGGCTCTCCAGTGACATGCCGCAAAGCAAACAGCAGCCCATGAGGACTCAGGCTCCCTGTCCCCAGGCCATAAGGTGCCTCACAGCCCATGGGTTCTCAGGCACCCCGGCCTGCAGGGACTTGGATTCCCTGGCCCCAGGCAGCCAGTCAACCAACATCCTGCAGGCACTCTGGCTCCCCAGCCCACATTCACTTGGGCTGTATGGACCCAGACCACTGGGTGACCATTTCATGGGAACTTGGGCTCCCCAGGTAGCAGAGACTCTGGCAGCATGGCTAAAGTCACCAGGCAACCAGCAGCTTGTGGCAACACAGGCTTCTCAGTGCCAGTCTGATTGATGTACGACCAGCAACTTGTGGGGCCTAGGGCTCTCTGGGCCCATCCTGCCAGGTGAAAAGCAGCCCATGGGGACTCGGGCTTCCTGTCCCTGGGCTGCTGTATGTCTAATAACCCACAGGGACTTAGGCACCCCAGCCCACAGGGACTTGGATTCCCTGGCCCCAGGCAGCCGCTCAACCAGCATCCTGTAAGCACTCTGGCTCCCCAGCCCATGTTCACTTGGCCTCCACGGACCCGGACCACTAGGCAACCAGTTCATTTGAACTTGTGCTCCCCAGGCAGCAGAAACTCAGGCACCATGGCTACAATCACTGGGCCACCAGCAGCTCATGGTGACACAGGCTTCCTGCCCCAGTCCAATGGTCAACCAGCAGCCCGTGGGGACTGGGACACCTGAACCCTGGTCCACTGGGTGAACAGCAGTCCATGGTGACTCAGGATCCCTGACCTATGGGGACTCCAGTTGTCCAGCTTTGGGCCACTTGTCAACTAGCATCCTGTGGGGACTAGGCCTCTTGGGGTATGGGGGGAAGGCTCTGCCACTAGGGCTGCTGAGCGACAAGGATCCTGCAGGGACTTGGTGTCCATGGCCCCCTGCTGCCAGGCAACCAGCAGCCCACAAGGACTTGGGTTACCAATCCCTGGTCCCCTGGGGGACCAGCAAGCCATGGGGACTTGGGCTCCCAGGCCCTTCTGGATTTGGGCTCCAAGGCTCAGGTCCCCTGGCAACCCACATCTCACAGGGACTCAGGCTCCTGGCCCACAGGGACTCAGGATCCCTGGTCCTGGGCCACTGATAGACCAGCTAACTATGGGGACACAGGCTCCCAAATCCTGGGCCACCAGTCGACCAGCAGCCAGTGGGGATTCAGGTTACCCAGGCCTTGAGGACTCAAGGCTCTGTGGGCCTGGGCCACCAGGTGACGAACAGCCCATGGGGACTCGGGCTTACCAGCCCATGGGCACTAGGGCTCCTCAGCCCTGGGCCACCAGGCATTCAACAGCTTTTGGTGACTTGGGCTTCCTGGCCCACATAAACAAGGGCTCCTGAGCCCTGGGCTGTCAGATAACCAGCAACCTGTGGGGACTCATGCTCCCCAGCATGCAGGGCCTCAGGTTCCACAGCCCCAGTCTGCCAGTCCACCTGCAGCCTGCAGGGATGAGGGATCCCCAGCCCACAGGGATTCAGGATCTGTGGCCCCAGGCCACCAGTCGACCAGCATCACATGGGAACTAAGGCTCCCTGGCCAGCAGGAACACAAGATCTGCAGCCCTGGACTGCTGGGCCTCCAGCAGACTGCAGGGAATCAGTTTCCCCAGCCTCAATCCCCCAGGAAACCAGCACACTGAGGGGATTAGGGCTTCCCAGCCTTCAGTTACATGGGCTCCAATGCCCCAGGCCACCTGATAACCAACAGCCCATAGGGACTCAGGCTCAGTGGCCTCAGGATGCTGGGGAGCCAGCAGCCCACAGGGACTCAGGATCCCCAGGCTTGGGCCTTTGGTTGACCAGGAGCCCATGGGGACTTGGGCTCCATGTCCCCAGGGTGCCAGATGACCCACAGCCCATGAGGATTTGGGAACCCCAGCCCACAGGGACTCAGGTTCCCTGACCCAAGGTAGCCTGTTGACCAGCATCCTGCAGGCACTCTGGCTCCCCAGCCCACATTCACTTGGGCTCCATGCACCCAGGCCACTGGGTGACCTTTTTGTGGGAATTCAGTCACCCCAGGCCACGGGAACTTGGGTTATGTGGCCCCAGGCTGCAGTTCGACCAGCAGGCTGTGGGAACTCGGAATCCCCAGCCCATTGGACTGGGTCTATGTGGCCCCAGGCCACTGGGCAAGCAGCTGCCCATGGGGACTCATGACCCCAAGCACTGGGTCACCAGGTGACCAGCAGCCCACAGGGACTCAGGACCCCTGCCCTTCAGGAACATGGTATCCACCACCTAGGGTCACTGGGTGATAAGGTGCCTGTGGAGAATCAGGATCCATGGCCCCCAGCTGCCATGTGACCAGCAGCCTGTAGGGATTTGGGCTACCAAGCCCCAGTCCCCAGGGTGACCAGCAGCCCACAGTGATTCAGACTCCCATGAACATGGGGATTTGGGCTCCCCAACTCAGGTGCCCTGGTGAAAAGCAGCTCATTGGAACTCATGCTTCTGGTCTGTGGGGACTGAGGCTCCCTGGCTCTGGGCTTCTGGGCAAACAGCAGCCCATGGGCACTCAGGCTCCCCAGCCCATGGGAATTCACGTTCCAATGCCCCACTGCTGGGCAAAAAGCAATCTCTGGGGACTTGGGCTACCTGGCCAGTGGAGACTCAGGCTCCACAGCCCTGGGCTGCCCATGGTTCAGCATTCCATGGGTACTCGACCTCCCTGGCCCACCAGGATTCATGCTTCATGGGCCCAGGCCACCAGGTGACCAACAACTCATGGTGACTTGGGTCCCTGGCCTGCATGGTCTCAGGTCCTGTGGACCTGGGACATCAAGCAACCAGAAGCCCATGGGGACTTAGGCTCTGTGGCCCCACGCCACCTGGCAACCAGTGGCCCATGGAGACTCAGGCTCCCCAGTCGCAGGCTGCCAGTCAACCAGCATCCCACAGGGATTCGGGCTGCCTGGCCAGCAGGGACCTGGGCTCCCTGGCTCTGAGCCAATGGTTGACCAGCTTCCCATGGGGACTAGGGCTCCCAAGCCCGAGGGGACTCAGGCTCCATCATGCTGCCCTGCCAGGTGAAGAGCAACCCTCAGGGCTTGAGGCTCTCTGGCCCCATGTTGCCTGTTGATCAGCAGCACAGGGGCACAGGCTTCCTGGCCTCACTCTGCTGGGTGACCATCAGCCTGCATGAACTCAGGCTCATGGCCTGTGGGTTCTTGCATTGCCCAGCACAGGGCCCTGGGTGATGAGCAGCCCACCGGGACTCAGGCTACCAGGCCCCAGTCTCCTGAGCAACCAGCAACCCATAGGGACTCAGGCTGCCTGGTCCATTGGGATTCAGGCTCCCCACCTCAGGTCCCCTGGGGAACAGCAGCTCACAGGGACTTGGGCTCCCAGTCTGTGGGGTCTTGGGCTCTGTGGCCCTGGGCTGCCAGGTGACCCACAGCCTCTGGGGACTAAGGCACCATGGCCGTGATGACTCAGGCTCAGTGACCCCAGGCTGCAGTTTGACCAGCAGACAATGTGGTCTCAGGATCCCTGGCCCCCAGGTACTCAGGGACCATGGCCCCAGGCCAATGGTGACCAGAAGCTCATGGTGACTTGAGCTCCCCAGCCCCAGTCTGAAGGTATACCTGCAGTCGGTGGGGACTCAGGCTCACCAGCCCGTGAGCACTAGGGCTCCACTGCCCCAGGCCACCAGGTGTCCAACAGCTTTTGGTGACTCAGGTGACCAGTAGCCTGCAGGGATTCAGGCTCCCTGGCATGCAGGGACCTGGGTTCCACAGCCCCAGTCCTCTGGTTGACCAGCAGCCTGCAGGGATTCAGGGTCCCTGGCCCATGGGGATTTGGGACCTGCAGCCCTGGGCCACCAGTCGACTAACATCATATGGGAATCTCGGCTCCCTGGCCCACAGGAACACAAGCTTAGCAGCCCACAGGGAATCAGGATCCCCAGCCCTGATCCCCTAGGCAACAAGCAGACTGAGGGGATTAGGGCTCCCCAGCCCATGGGTACATGGGCTCCAATGCCCTGGGCCACCCGATGACCAGCAGCCCATCAGGGCTCAGACTCAGTGGCCCCAGGCTGCTGGGCAACAAGCAGCCCATGCGGACTCAGGATCCCTAGGCTCAGGCCTTTGACCAACCAGGAGTCCATGGGGACTCAGGCTCCATGTTCCCATGCTGCCAGGTGACCCACAGCCCACAGGGACTTGGGCACCCTGGCCCATAGGGCCTCAGGTTACCTGGCCCCAGGTAGCCCTTTGACCAACATCGTGCAGGCACTTGGGTTCCCCAGCCAGCATTCACTTGGGCTCCATGGACCTGAGCCACTGGGAGACCAGTTTGTGGGAATGTGGGCACCCCGGGCCATGGGAACTTGGGCTACATGGCCCCAGGTTATGTTTGACCAGCAGGTAGCAGGACCTTGGGATCCCTGGCCCCTCAGACTAGGCCTATGCAGCCCCAGGCCACCAGGCAAGCAGCAGCCTGTGAGACAAATGTGAGGTGACAATTGTGAATTATGACAGATGTGAGGTGCCACTAAAGGGAGGGTGACAAAGGCATTTTGACACATGTGATATATGACACACTCAGAATGCTTGTGACAAGATGAGGTGACACTCACTCAGAGGGTGACAGCTGCCAGGGGACTGTGTCACATTGGTTGAGATACATGTGTGGAGACCATCACATGTGCAATGGGACATGTGAGGTGACACTTGTGAATTAAGACAAACACAGTGTGACAGTCAACAGGGTGTGAAACACATGGGATATGACACAATCAGAATGCATGTGACAAGCTGAGGTGACACTCACTTGGAGGGTGACAGAGTTAGTGGAATGTCAGATGGTTTGAGATGGATATGAGGTGACAATCACATATGTGATGGGATGCATGTGAGGAGACAATTGTACATTTTGACAGACGTGAAATGACACTCAAGGGGGCTGACACAGGCAATGTGACACACATCAGATGTGTCACACTTGGAATGTGTGAGAGAAATGTGACATGACACTCACAATCGAAGGGTGACAGCTGTCAGTGGACCATGTCTCACAGGGTGAGACACATGTGTGGTGACCATCATCTGCTTGATGGGACACATGAAGTGACACTTGGGTGTTATGACAGATGTGAGATGAGACTCTAGGGTCGAGGGGTGACAAAGGTGATGTGACACATCCGATGTGACACACTCAGAATGCCTGTCACAAGGCAAGGTGACACACACTCAGAGGGTGACAGACTTATGGAACGTGTCTCATCATTTGAGATGGATGTGCTGTGACCATCATGTGCATGATGGGATGCTTCTGAGGTGACAATTGCACATTCTGACTGATGCAAGCTGACACGCAAGGTGGGGTGACACAGGCGATGTGACACATGTGAGATGTGACACACTTGGAATGTGTGTGACAAGCTGAGGTGACACTTACACATGAAGGGTGACCGCTGTCAGGGGACCATGTCAAATGAGTTGAGACACATTTGCATTGGCCTTCACATGCACAATGGGACTCAAGTGAGGTGACACATACACATTATGACAGACACAAGGTGACATTCAAGAGGGGTGAAACAGGTGATATGACACATTTGGGATATGACATACTCAGAATGCATGTGACAAATGCACAGTTACATTCACACTAGGAGTGTGATATAGTCAGGGGACTGTGTCACAACATTTGATTATGTGCATTGACAATCACATGTGATGAGACACATGAGAGGTGACACATGAGAGGTAACACATGCACATTTTGACAGATGTGATGTGACAGTCAACAGGGGTAACAGGTGATATGACATATGTTGGATGTGACACAGTTGGAATGCATGTGACAAGGGGAGGTGACACTTGCAATCAGAGGTTGACACAGTTACAACATGGTGTCATATGGTTTGAGATGGTTGTGAGGTTACAATCACTTGTGTGATGGGACATGTGAGAGGTGACACTTGCATGTTATGACAGACACAATGTGACACTCAAGGGTCAATGGATGACAAAGGTGATATGACACAAGTAAGATGTGACACACTCAGAATGTGTGTAACAAGGTGAGGTGACACACACTCTGAAGGTGACAGGGTTAGGGGACTGTGTCACTTTTTGAGATGGATGTGAGGTGACCATCACGTGCATGATGGCACACATGGGAGATGACAATTGTGCATTCTGACAGATACAAAGTGACACTCAAGGCTGAGTGACACAGGTGATGTCACACACATGGGATGTGACAAAGTTATAATGTGTATGACAAAGAAGAGGTGACACACCCATTCAGAGGGTGACAACTGCCAGGGACAGTGTCACATGAGTTGAGACATGTGTGGCGACCTTCATATGTGCCATGGGACACAAGTGAGGTGACACATGTGCATTATGACAGACATGAGGTGACATGCAAGAGGGGTGATACAGGCAATGTGACTGATGTGGGATGTGACACACTCAGAATGCTTGTGACAAAGTCACGGTGACACTTGCACTCAAAGGGTGACACAGTCCAGGGACCCTGTCACATGGTTTGAGACAGATGTGAGGTGACCATCACATAAACTATGGGGCACATATGAGGTGACAATTGCACATTATGTCAGACATGAGGTTCCACTCGGGGGGGTGACACAGGTGATGTGACACGCATGAAATATGACACACTCAGAATGTGTGTGACAAGGTGAGATGACATCCACACTCAGAGGGTGACAGCTGTCAGAGCACTGTGTCACATTGTTTGAGATACATGTGCAGTGACCACCATGTGTGTAAAGGGACACACGTGAGGTGATACTTGCACATCATGACACACATGAGGTGACAGTCAATGGGGTGTGACACTAGTGATGTGAAAATCATGGGATGTGGCACACTCAGAATGTGTGTGACAAGTCAAGGTGACACTTGCAATCTGAGGGTGACATGGTCAGGGGTCTGTGTCACATGAAATGAGACACATGTGCAGTGACCTTCACTTGCACAATGATACACAAGTGAGGAGACGTGCATTCTGACAAACACGAGGTGACATTCAAGAGGGCTGATACATGCAATGTGGGACACATGGGATGTAACAAACAGACTGCATGTGACAACAGTGAAGTGACACTTCTGCTCTGAGGGTGACACTGTCAGATGACCATGTCACACAAGTTGAGATACATATGCAGTGACATTCACGTGTGTATTGGGGCACAAGGAAGGTGACATATGCATGTTCTGACAGATGTGAGGGGACATTTAAGACGGGTGATGCAGGCAATGTGGCACATGTGGGATGTGACGCACTCAGAATGTGTATGAGAAATGGGAGGTGACACTCACAATTGGAGGGTGACAGCTACAGAGACTGTGTCACATGAATTGAGACACATGCAGTGACAATCACCTGTCTAATGGGACATATGAGGTGACACTTGTGTGTTATGACAGATGTGAAGTGGCACTCAAGGGTCAATGTGTGACAAAAGCCATGTGACACATGAGATGTGACACACTCAGAATGCATGTGAGAAATTCGAGGTGACACTCACACTCAAAGGGTGAAAGGATAAGGGGACCATGTCACATGGTTTGAAATGGATGTGAGGTGACCATCACCTGCATGATAGGATGCATGTGAGGTGATAATAGATCATTATGACAGACATGAGGTGACACTCAAGGTGGTGTGACACAGGTGATGTCACACACATGGGATGTGATATAGTCTGAATGCATGTGACAAAGGTGGGGTGACACTCACAGAGGGTGACAGCTGTCAGGGGACCATGTCACATGGGTTGAGACACATATGGTGAGCATCACCAGTGTGATGGGACATGTGAGGTGACACATGTGCATGATGACAGATGTGAGGTGACATTCAAGGGTTGAGGGTTGACAAAGGTGATGTGACACACATAAGATGTGACACACTCGGAATGCATGTGACAAGACAAGTTGACACTTGCACTCAGATGGTTACATGGACAGTGGACCATGTCATACAGTTTGAGGTGGATGTGAGTTGACCATCATGTACATGATGGGACACATGAGGTGATAATTGTCCATTATGTCAGACACCAGGTGACACTCAAGGGGGACACAAGCAATGTGACACAGGTTAGATGTGACACACTCGGAATGCATGTGACATGGCAAGGTGACACTCACACTTGGAGGGTGACAGCTCTCAGGAGACAGTGTCACATTGGTTGATATGCATGTGCAATGACCATCACACATGCAATGGGACATGTGAGGTGACACTTGCACATTATGACAAACGTGAGGTGACAGTCAACATGGTGTGACATAAGTGATGTGACACACGTGGGGTGTGACACCCTTGGAATGCATGTGAGAAATGCGAAGTGACACGCCATCAGAGGGTGACAGCTGTCTCTGGACCATGTTTCACAGGTGGAGACACAAGTGCAATGACCATCACCTGTGTGATGGGACATGTGAAGTGACATGGGCATTATGGCAGAGGTTAGGTGACACTCAAGGGTCAAAGGGTGACAAAGGAAATGTGACACACATGAGATGTGACACACTCAGAATGCATGTGACAAGGCAAGGAGACACACTCAGAGGGGGACAGGGTAAGGGGACCATGTCACGTGGTTTTTGATGGATGTGAGGTGACCATCACACGTGCAATGGGATGTATGTGAGGTGGCAATTGTACATTATGTCAGATGTGAGGTGACACTCAAGTTGGGGTGACACTTGTGATGGCACACATGGGATATGACACTCAGAATGCGTATAACAAAGTTAAGGTGACACTTGTACTCAGAGGGGTGACACAGTGTCACATGGTTTGGGATGGATGTGAGGTGACCATGATGTGTGCAATGGGACACATGTGAGGTGACAATTGCACATTATGTCAAACAGAAGGTGTCACTCAAGGGGGGTTACACAGGCAATGTGACACACATGAGATGTGACACACTCAGAATGCTTGTGACAAGGCAAGGTGACACACTCAGAGGGTGACAGGGTAAGGGGATCATGTCACATGGTTTGAGATGGATGTGAGGTGACCATCACATGCACCATGGGACACATGTGAGTTGACAATTGCTCATTATGACAGATGTGAGGTGACACTCAAGGTGGCATCACACAGGTGATGTCACACACATGGGATGTGACACAATCTGAATGTGTGTGACAAAGGCAAGGTGACACACACTTGGAGGCTGAGAGCTGTCAGGGAACCATGTCACATTGGTAGAGATATATGTGTGGTGAGCATCACATGCACAATGGGACACATATGAGGTGACACTTCTGCATTATGAAATAAGTGAGCTGACAGTCAACATGGTGTGATACTAGCAGTGTGGCACACATGGGATGTGACACACTCAGAATGTGTGTCAGAAATGGGAGATGACACAATCAGAGGGTGACAGCTGTCAGTGGACCATGTCACACGGGTTGAGACACATGTGCAGTGACTATCACCTGCCTGATTGGACATATGAGGTGACATTTGTGCATTATGACAGACACAAGATATCACTCAAGGGTCAAGGGGTAACAGGCGATGTGACAGTGAGATGTGACACACTCAGAATGCATGTGACAAGGCAAGGTGACACATTCAATCAGAGCTCAGAGGGTGACATGGTCAGGGGCTGTGTCACACAGTTTGAGGCAGATGTGAGTTGACAGTCACGTGCATGATGGGACACATATGAGTTGACAATTGTGCATTATGTCCTACTTGAGGTGACAGTCAAAGGGGGTGACACATGTGATGTGACACATTAGCTGTGACACATTCAGAATGTGTGTGACAAGTTGAGGTGACACATACTCAGAGGGTGACAGCTGTCAGGAGACTGTCACATTTGTGGAGATGCATGTGCATTGACCATCAAGTGCACACCAGGACACATGACATGACACTGGTGCATTATGATAAACACAAGATGAGAGTCAAGAGGGTGTGACACTAGTGATGTGACATGTAGGATGTGACACACTCAAATGTATGTAAGAAATGCGAGGTGACACTCACATTCGGAGGGTGACAACTGTCAGTTGTCCATGTCACATGGGTGGAAACACATGAGCAGTGACTGTCACCTTCACAATGGGACACATGAGATGACACTTGTGCATTATAACAGATGCAGGTGACACAAATTTTGAGGGTTGACAAAGGGAATGTGACACACATGAGATGTGACACACTTGGAATGCATGTGACAAGGTGAGGTGACACTTGCATTTGGAGGGTGACATGGACAGTGGACCATGTCACAAATTTTGAGATGGATGTGAAGTGAGCATCACGTGTGCAATGGGATGCATGTGAGATGACAATTTTTCATAATAAATGCAAAGTGACACTCAAGGTGGGGTGGCACAGGCAATGTCACACACATGGGATGTAACACACTCAGAATGCATGTGACAAAGGTGAGGTGACACTCTCAGAATGTGACAGCTGTCATGGGACTGTGTCACATTGGTGGACATACATGAGCTGTGACCATCATGTGTTCAATGAGACACATGTGAGGTGACACTTGCACATTATGACAAATGTGAGGTGACAGTAAATGAGGTGTGACACTAGCGATGTGACAAACTATGTGTGTGACAAGGTGAGGTGTCACTTGCAATCAGAGAGTGGCATGCACAGGGGACTGTGTCACAAGAGTTGAGACACATGTGTGGTGACCTTCACATGTGCAATGGGACAAAAGTGAGGTGGTGTATGCACATTATGACAGATGCTATGTGATATTCAAGAGGAGTGATACATGCAATGTGACACATGGGATGTGACACACTCAGAATGCATGTGACAAATGTGAGGTGACACTTGCACCCAGTGGGTGACATGATCAAGGGACCATGTCAATAGGTTTGAGATGGATGTGAGTTAACCATCACATGTGTGATGGGACACATGTAAGGTTACAATTGGGCATTAAGTCAGACATGAGGTGAACTCAAGGGGGTGACACAGGTGATGTGACACACATGAGATGTGACACACTTGTAATGTGTGTGACAAGGAGAGGTTACACTCACACTCAGAAGGTGACAGCAGTCAGGGGGCTGTGTCACATTCATTGAGATACATGTGTGGTGACCATCATTTGCTCAATGAGACACATGCTAGGTGACACTTGTGCATTATGGCAAATGTGAAGTGACAGTCAGTGGAGTGTGACATGCAATGTAACACAAGTGGGATATGACACACTCAGAATGTATGACAATGTGAGGTGACACTTGCATTTGGAGCATGACATGGTCAGGGGATGGTGTCACATGGTTTGAGATGGATGTGATGTGACAGGCAACTGTGTGATGGGACACATTAGAGGTGACACTTGTGCTTTATGACAGATATGAGGTGACACTAAAGGGTCAAGGGGTGACAAAAGTGATGTAACACACATGAAATGTGACACACAGAATGCATTGAGAACTGTGAGGTGACATTCACAATCAGAAGGTGACAGCTGTCAGTGGACTGTGTCACACAGGTTGAGACATGTGTGGTATATGTGGTGACCACAACC
The DNA here is from genome assembly GCF_030028045.1 of Hippopotamus amphibius kiboko. Taxonomy (NCBI): domain Eukaryota; kingdom Metazoa; phylum Chordata; class Mammalia; order Artiodactyla; family Hippopotamidae; genus Hippopotamus; species Hippopotamus amphibius. Next base: position 57,995,688 of record NC_080192.1, on the reverse strand, counting down.
TGCGTGATGGAACACAGGAGGTGACATTTGTGCATTGTGACAGACATAAGGTGACACTCAAGGGTTGAGGGGTGACAGGTGATGTGAAACACATGAGATGTGACACACTCAGAATGTGTGTGACAAGCCAAGGTGACAGGGACACTCAGGCAAGGTGACGTGTTTGAGGTGGATGTGAGTTGACCTTCACATGCACAATGGGACACATATGAGCTGACAATTGTGCATTATGTCCTATGCAAGATGACACTCAAGGGGCATGACACATATGATATGACACATGTTAGCTGTGACACACTCAGAATGCATGTGACAAGGTGAGGTGACACTCAAACTTGGAAGGTGACAGCTCTCAGGAGACTGTGTCACATTGGTGGAGATACATGTGTGTTGACCATCAAGTGCACACTGGGACACATGTAAGGTGACACTGGTGCATTATGACAAATGCAAGGTGAGGGTCAACAGGGTGTGACACTAGCAATATGATGCACATGGGTTGTGACACACTTGGAATGCATGTGAGAAATGTGAGGTGACACAGTTGGAGGGTGACAGCTGTCAGTGGACAGTGTCACACAGGTTGAGACATGTATAGTGAGCATCACCAGCCTGAGGGCACATGTGAGGTGTCACTTGTGCATTATGATAGACACAAGGTGGCACTCAAGGGTCGGGGGTTACAAAGGCCATGTGACACAAGTGAGATGTGACACACTCAGAATGCAAGTGACAAGGTGAGGTGACATATGCACTCAGAGCATGACAGCTGTCAGGAGCCCGTGTCACATTGGTTGAGATATATGTGCAGTGAGCATCATGTGCACAATGGGACACATAGGTGACACTTGTACATTATGAAAAAAGCGAGGTGACAGTCAACATGGTGTGATACTAGTGATGTGACATGTGAGATGTTACACACAGAATGAGTGTAAGAAATTCGAGGTGACACACAATCAGAGGGTGACAGCTGTCACAGGACCATGTTACATGGATTGAGATGCATATGCTGTGACCATCAGGTGTGTGATGGGACACATGGGAGGTGAGACATGCATGTTATGACAGACATGAGATGATCCTCAAGGGGAGGTAACACAAGTGATGTGACATACATGGGATGTGATGCAGTCAGAATATGTGTGACAAAGTCAAGGCAACACAACTTAGAGCGTCACAGCTGTCAGGGGACCATGTCACATGGATTGAGATGCATGTGCATTGACCATCACATGGGCAATGGGACACATGAGGTGACACATGCATGTTATGACAGATGCACGGTGGCAGTCAACAGGAGTTGACACAGGTGATGTGACACATGTGGGATGTGACACTTGCAGTGTGTGTGTGACAAAAGTGAGGGGACACTAACTCACAGAAGGAGACACACACAGGCAGGTGATTGTGTTGCACCTTTTGAGATGATTGTGAGGTGACCATCAAGTGCAATGGGACATGTGAAGTGACTACATGTGTGTTTTGACATGAGATGTTCTCTTCATCAGGGGTGACACAAGTGATGTGACATACATGGGATGTGACACACCTGGAATCCATGTGACAAATGTGATGTGACAGTCATACTCAGAGGGTGACATTTGTCAGGGGACCATGTCACACTGGTTGAAATGCATGTGCATTGACCATCACATGAGCGATGGGACACGTAAGGTGACACACATGTTATTAGACGAGGTAACACACAAGGGGCTGACAAGCAATGTGATACATGTGGGCTGTGACACACTTGCAATGTGTGTAACAAAGGCAACATGGCACACTCAGAGGGGGACAGCTGTCAGAGGACCCTGTCACTTAGGTTGAGACAGATATGAGGTGACCATTACACACACAGTGGGACACATGAGGTGACACTTGTGCATTATGACAGATGTGAGGTGGCAGTCATCAGGGGTGACACAGGTAATGTGACACACCTGGGATGTGATCCTTTTGAAATGTGTGTGACAAAGGCAAAGTGACACAAACCCTCAGAGGGGGTCATGGACAGTGGACCCTGTCACAGCAGTTGAGATAGGTGTGAGATGACCATCATATGCTCAATGGGAAACATGAGTGGTGACACTTGTGCTTTATGACAAACAGGAAGTGATAGTCAATGGGAGTGACACAGCTGAAGTGAAACACATGGGATGAGACACATTTAGAATGCATGTGACAAATGCCATGTGACAGTGATACTCGGAGGGTGACAGCTGTCCTGGGACCATGTCACATGGGTTGAGACACATGCACAGTGATGATTATGTATGCAATCATAAATGTGAGGTGACAAATGCGTGTTATGACAGATGCATGGTGACACTTATGGGGGTGACACAGGTGATTTGACAACTGGGATGTGACACTCAGTATGTGTGTGACAAAGGCAAGGTGACAGTCACACTCAGAGGGTGACATGGTCCGGGAACCATGTCACACCATTTGAGACAGACTTGAGGTGACCATCACATGCTAATGGGACACATGAAGTGACACTTGTGCATTATGACAAACGTGAGGTGACAGTAAAGGGGGTGACACAGGTTAAGTGACACACTAAGGAAGTTACACACTCAGAATATGTGCAGAAAAGGTGAGGTGATGCACACTCAGAGGATTGACATGGTCAGTGGTCCCTGTTACATGGGTTGAGATGGATGTGAGGTGACATTACATGTGTAATGGGACACATGAGTGGTGACACTTTCACATTATGATAAATGCAATGTAATAGTCAATGGGAGTGACACAAGCAAAGTGACACACATGGGATGTGACACACTTGGAATGCATGTGACAAATGCCATGTGACAGTCATATGCAGAGGGTGACAGCTGTCATGGGACCATGTCACATGAGTTGAGACGTGTGGTGATGATTACATTTGTGATGGTACATGTGAGGTGACACGTGCATTATGACAGATGTGAGGTGACACTCAAAGGGGTGACACAGGCAATGTGACACAAGTGGGATGTGACACTGTCAGAATGCATTTGACAAATCCAAGGTGACACTCACAGTCAGAGAGTGACAGTTGTAAGGGGATCATGTGACACAGGTTGAAATGCATGTGCAGTAACCATCATGTAAGTGATGAGACATGTTAGGTGACACATGAGTGTTATGACAAATGTAAGGTGACACTCAAGGGGTGACAATGTCAATGTGACACACGTGGGATGTGACCCACTTGGAATGCATGTGACATATGTTAGGTGACAATCACTATCAAAGTTGACAGCTGTCAGTAGACTGTGTCACAGGGGTTGAGATGAATGTGTGTTGATGATTATATGTGTGATGCTAAACATGCATGTTATGACAGATGTGAGGACACTCAAGTGGGGGGTGACACAGGCAATATGACACATGTAGGATGTGACACACTCAGAATACATGTGACAAAGTTGAGGTGACACTCACAATAGAGGGTGACAGCTGTCAAGGGACTGTGCCATATGGGTTGAGAAGCATGTGCAGTGGCCATCACATGTGTGATGGGACACATGAGGTGACATGTGTTTTATGACAGATGCAAGGTGACCCTCAAGGGTGGTGTCACAGGTGATGTGACACACACAGGATATGACACATGGCATGAGTGTGAAAAATGTGAGATGACACTCACAATCAAGTGTGACAGCTGTCAGGGGACAGTGTCACACAGGTTGAGACACATGTGCAGTGACAATCATATGTGCAACAGAACATAGGTGACACATGCATAATGACAGATGGGAGGTGACACTCAAGGTGGGGTGACACAGGGGATGTTACACACATGGGATGTGATAACTCATCATGCATGTGACAAACATGAGGTGACACCCATACTCAGAGGGTGACAGCTCTCAGGGGATCATGTCACATGGGTTGAGATTCATGTGCAGTGACCATCAGGTGTGCAATGGGACATGTGAGGTGACATGTGAATTATGATAGACGTGTGGTGACACTCAAGGGGGTGACACAGGTGATGTGACACACGTGGGCTGTCACACTGTCATAATGTGTGTGAGAAATGTGAGGTGACACACTGGGAGGGTGACAGCTGTCAGGGGATCCTGTCACATGGTTTGAGATGGATGTGAACTGACCATCATGTGTGTGATGGGACACATGAGGTGACCCTTGTGCATTACGACAGATGCAAGGTGACACTTATCAGGGGTGACACAGGTGTTGTGACACCCATGGTTTCTGACACACAGAATGCTTGTGAAAAAGTGAGGTGACACACTCAGAGGATGACATGCTCAGGGGACCCATTCACAGAGGTTGAGATGGATGTGAGGTGACCATCATGTGCATGTTGGGACATGTGAAATGACATTTGTGCATTATGACAATGGAGGTGACAGTCAATGGGGGTGACACAAGTGAAGTGACACACGTGGGATATGACACACTCAGAATGTGGGTGGCAGATGTGGTGTGACAGTCATACTCAGAGGGTGACAGCTGTCAAGGGACTGTGCCACATGGGTTATGTGTTGTGATCATCCCATGCATAATAGGACATGTGAGGTGACACATGTGCATTATGACAGACATGGGGTGACACTCAAGGGGTGACACAGGTGATGTGACACATGTGGGATGTGACACACTTGGTATGTGTGTGATATATGCAAAGCAACACTCACACTGAGAGGGTGACCTGGTCAGGGGACCCAGTCACAGTGGTTGAGACAGATGTTAGGTTACCATCACATGCAAGATAGGACACATGAAGTGACACTTGAGCATTATGATAAATGTGAAGTTACCATCAATGGGTGTGACATGGGTGATGTAACACACATGGGATGTGACACACTCAGAATACATATGACAAATCTGAGGTGACACAGTCAGAGGGTGACAGCTGTAAGGGGATCATGTCACATTGCTATAGACCCCTGTGCAGTAACCATCACATGCATGATGGGACATAGATGACACATGTGTGTTAGGACAGATGTGAGATGACACTCAGGGGTGAGAAAGGTGATGTGACACATGTGGGATGTGACGCACTCAGAATGTGTGTGACTAATATTAGTGACATTCACATTCAGAAGGTGACAGCTATGAGGGGTCCATGTCACACAGATTGAGACATGTGCATTGACCATCAGATGTGTGATGGGATATGTGAGGTGACACGTGTATTATGACAGATGTGAGGAGACACTTAAGAGGGTGATACACTCACAATGCATGTGACAAACGTGAGGTGACACAATCAAGGGTGACAGCTGTCAGGGGATGGTGTCACACGGGTTGAGATGCAAGTGCAGTGACCATCATGTGTGCAATGGGATGTATGCAAGGTGACAATTGATCATTATGACAGACACGAGGTTATAATCAAGGTTGGGTGATACAGGCGATGTGACACATGTGGATGTATGACACACTCAGAATGTGTGTGACAAAGGTGAGGTGACACACACTCAGAGGGTGACAGGATCAGGGGTCTGTGTCATGCCATTTGAGATGGATGTGAGGTGACCATCACATGCATGATGGGACACATGTGAAATGCCCCTTGTGCATTGTAACAAATGCAATGTGACACTCAAGGGGGTGTAACAAAGGTGATGTGACACGTGGAATGTAACACACATGGAATGTGTGTGACAACTGCGAGGTGGCACTACAATTGGAGGGTGACTGCTGCCTAGGGACCATGTGACACAGGTTGAGTCATACTTGAAGTGACCATCACATGTGTGAAGGGACATATGTGAGGTGACACATATGTGTTATCAGAGATGTGAGGTGACACTCAAGGGAGTGACACAGGTGATGTGACACACAAGATGTGACACATTCAGAAAGCCTTGACAAATGTGAGGTGACACTCACAATTGGAGAGTGGCAGCTATCAGGGGACCATGTCACACAGGTTGAGTTGTATGTACAGTGAACATCACTTGTGCAATGGGACACATGTGAAATGACATTTGTGCATTATGACAGATGTGAGGTGACAGTCAATGGCAGGTGACACAGGTGATATAAGACACATGGGATGTGACACACTTGAAATGCATGTGATAAAGTGAGATGATACATGCTCAGAGGGTGACATGCTCAGGGGACCATGTCACATCATTTGAGACAGATGTGAGGTGACCATCATGTGCACAATGGGAAAAAAGTGAGGTTACACTTGCCCCTTATGACAGATGTGAGGTGACATTCAAGGGGGTGACACAGGCAATGTGACACACGTGGGATGACACACTCAAAAGGCATGTGACAAATGAGAGGTGACACTCACTTGCAGGGTGAGAGCTATAGGGGGCCATGTCACACAGGTTGAGTTGCACATGCAGTGACAATCAAATTCTTGATGGGACACATGTGAGGTGATAGGTACATTACAACAGATGCAAGGTGACACAAGAGTGATGGTGACAGAGGTGATGTGACACAATTGGGATGTGACACACTTGGATTGTGACAGCTGTCAAGGGACTATGTCATATGGGTTCAGATGCATGTGTGGTGACCCTCATGTGTGCAATGGGACACATGTAGGGTGACATGTGTGTTATGACAGACATGAGGTGACAGCCAATGGGGGTGACAAGGCTATGTGACACACCTGCAGTGTGACACACTCAGAATATGTGTGACAAATGTGAGGTGACTCTCCCAATTGGAGGGTGACAGCTGTCAGGGGACCATGTCACACAGGTTGAATTGCAAGTTCAATGACCATCACATGCATGATGGGACACATGTGAGGTGACACTTGTATGTTATGACAAAGATGAGGTGACACTCACGGTGGGGTGACAGAGGTGATGTGACACACGTGGGATGTGACACTTGACATGCATGTGACAAAGGCGAGGTGACACAATCAGAGGGTGATGCAGTCAGGGGACCATGTCACACCATTTGAGACCAATGTTAGGTGACTATCATGGGCATGGTGGGACACATGTGAGGTGACACATGTGTGTTATGACAGACGTGAGGTGACACTGAAGGGGCAACAAGGGGATGTATCACACATGTGATGTGACACACTCAGAATGTATTTGACAAATGCAAGGTGACACTACAATTGGAGGGTGATAGCTGTCAGGGAACCCTGTCACATGGGTTGAGATGTATGTGAGGTGACAATCATGTGTGCAATGGACACATGTGAGGTGATGCTTGTGCATTATGTAAGGTGCAAGTTGACAGTCAATGGGGTGTGACAAGGCAATGTGACACATGTGGGATGTGACACACTCAGAATGCATGAGACAAAGGTAAGGTGACACTCACAAATGGAGGTTGACAGCTTTCAGGGGACCATGTCACATGGGTTGAGATGGACATGGGGTGACCATCATGTGTGTGATGGGACACGTGAGGTGACACTTTCACATTATTACAGACATGATGTGACACTCAAGGAGCATAACAGAGGCAATGTGACACACATGGGATGTGACACATGGAATGCTTGTGATAAATGTGAGGTGACACACACTTGGAAGGTGACACCTGTCAGGTGACCCTGTCACATGGGTTGACTGATTTGAGGTGACCATCACATTTGTGATGGAACACATGTGATGTGACACTTGCATATTATAACCAAAGCAAGGTGACACTCAACAGCAGGGGAGGCAACTGAGGTGATGTGACACATGTGGGATGTGAACTACTCAGAATGTGTGTGATAAATATGAGATGACACACACTCAGAGGGTGACAGTTGTCAGGTGACCATGTCACATGGATTGAGACAGATGTAAGGTGACCATCACATGCATGATGGGACACATGTAAGGTGACACTTGCATGTTATGACAGATGCAAAGTGGCACTCAAGGGTGGGGGGTGTCAGAGGTGATGTGACACGTGTAATGTGACAATTGTGATGTGACACAGAATGCATGTGAGGTGATAGTCATGTCGCACCTACCCCCCACCCCACCACCACATGCCTGGTACATCACATGGTCCCCACAAGAATGTAACCATCACCATACATCAGTCACCAACCTTATCTGTGTGTCATGTCACCTGTGTCAACCCTGTGCTTGACTGTCCCCTCACATGTGTCAGGCCTTGCAAGGGGCACCCTATGCATGTCACTTCACACCCTGGTGGTCACCTCACTTCTGTCTCCACCCATGTGGTTGGGCCCCCTGATCACTCTCACCCTCAGCAAGGGAGGGTCACCCTGCACTTGCCACACTAATTTTGGGAGTATCACAGCATGCCTGCCTTATCACAGGCAGGTGTCACCTTGCACCCACCCCAACCCCTCTACCATGGGCCTGGCACCTGATGTGGTCCCCATAGGCATGTGACCATGACCACACATCAGTCCCCAGCCTCATCAGAGCATCACATCACCTGTGTCTGCACCCCATTCATGACTGTCCCCTCACTGGTGTCAGGCCATGCAGGGGCACTCAGCACAGGTTGCCTTGCACCTGGGGTGGTCACCTGACCTCCATCTCCACTCATGTGGCAGGGTCCCCTGACTGCTGTCACCCTCAGCATGGGAGGGTCACCCTGCAGTTGACACACACAGTCCAGGAGTGTCACAGCATGCCTGTCCATCACACATGGGGGGTCACATTGCACATGCCCACCCCCTCTGCCACATGCCTGGCACCTTACATAGTCTCCACAGGCACATGACCTTCAGCACACACTGGTCCCCAAAGTCATATGAACATCACAACACCTGTGTCACTCCCCTCACACTTGAGGCTTCCCTCATGAGTGTCATGCCATACCAGCAGCACCCCACGCATGTCGCCTCATGCCTTAGGTGGTCACCTCACCTCTATCTCCACCCATGTGGCAGGGTTCTTTGAACAATGTCACCCTCAGCATGGGAAGGTTGCCCTGCACTTGCCACATGCAGTCCAGGAGTGTCACAGCATACCTGCCCATCACCCATGGGGTTCACATTGACCCCATCAACCCCCCTCACATGCTTGGCACTGCAGTTTCCCCATAAGCACATGACCTATCACCCCACAGCAGTCACCAAGCTTGTGTGAGTGTCACATCACCTGTGTCACCCCCTACATGCTTAATGTCCCTTTGTGGGTGTCAGAACATGCCAGGGGCACCCTATGCATGTCACTTTGTACCTGGGGTTGTCACCTCACCTCCCTCTCCACTCCTGTGGCAGGGCCCCTTGACTGCTGTCACTCTCAGTGCAGGAGGGTTGCCTGCTCTTACCACACACAGTCCACAAGTGTCACAGCATGCCTGTCCCATCTCATGCAAGTTCATGTCACACTTGTCATCCACCCCTGCATTCCTGGCACTTCACAGGGTCCCCATAGGCATATAACTGTCACTCCACAGTGGTCACCAACCTCATATGAGCATCACATCACGTGTGTTGCCCCCACCCCCATGCTTTTCTGTCCTCTCACAGGTGTCAGGACTTGCCAGGGGCACCCTGCACATGTTGCCTCACTACCAGGGTGTTCACCTCATGCCTGGGGTGGTTACCTCACCCCATCTCCAGCCCTGTGGCAGGACCCCCTGACTGCTGTCACCCTCAGTGCAAGAGGGTCTCCCTGTGCTTGCCACATGCAATTTAGGAGTGTCACAACATGCTTACCCCATTGCACATGGGGGTCACGTGGCACACGTTACCCTCCCATGAGCCTGGCACCTCACAGGGTCCCCATAGGCATGTGACCATCACTGCACAATGGTCACCAGTGTGATTGTCACCTCACATTTGTTACATGCCTTCCAGAGTGTGACATATCTGTTATATCACACATGTGATTTCACAAACTGTATCACAACCCTGTTTTCCTACACATCACATTGTCACAACCATCATGTGATTGGCACCACACATCTGTGACAAGCCTCTTATGAGTGTCATATCACAACTGTCACCATGCCCATGTGGTTGTCACTTCACATGTGTCATAACATGAAAATGTCACATCATGTTTCTGTTTATCATGTCACCTCTGTCTCCAAACAATTGGGTGTGTCACCTTATATATGTCACATGCTGACCGTGATTGTCACTTCACATTTGTCACATGCTTTACAGAGTGTCATATCATATCTGTCATTACACATGAGAGTGTCATATCACAGCAGGCACGATCCACTTGTGTGTCACCTCACATGGTCACAACCTGCATGTGTTTGTCTCCTCACCTGTGTCATAATGCACAGGTGTCACATATATATGTCAATTCGTGACTGTGACTCTCACATCATTTGTCTCAACACATGTGACAGTGTCATGTGACATCAGTCACACCCAGGTGATTGTCACCTCACATTTTCATGTGCCTTATGGAGTGTCACATCATATCTGTCATATCACACATGGAAGTGTCACATCAGGCACAACCAACTTGTGTGTCACCTCACATTATCACAACCAGTATGGGATTTTTCCACACAACTGTCACAAACTGCTTATGTGTGTCACATCTGAACTGTCACAACTCCCATGTTATTGTAAACTCACCTGTGTCATAACATGAGATTGTCACATCATATTTGTCACATTGTGCCTGTGACTGTCACATCACTTCTGTCTCAACATATGTGGCTATGTCACCTGACATCTATCACACCCAGAGTATGATTGGTCCCTCACATTTGTCACATGCCTTATGGAGTGTCACATCATACCTGTCACATCTCACATATGTGTGTCACATCTGTGAGTCACAATCCACATGTGTGATGGTCATAATCCTCATATGATTGTCACCACACATCAGTAACAAGCCGTTTATGACTTTCACATCACCTGTCACTATGCTCCTGTGATTTTCAACTCACATGTCTTAACACTCAAGTGTCACATCACATCTGTCACATTGCACAGGTGATTGTCACAATACATCTATCTCAACACATGTGAGTGTCACCTGACATCTGATACACCCAGTGTCATTGTCACTTCACATTTGTCACATGCTTTACAGTGTCACATCATATCTGTCCTTGTGACTATCACAACATTTCTGTCTCAACACACATGGCAGTGTCACATGACATTGCTCACATCCAGAGTGTGATTGTCAGCTCACATTGGTTACATGCCTTACATAGTGTCACATCATATCTGTCACACTGTGCCTGTGACTATCACATTTCTGTCTCAACAAATGTGGCAATATCATCTGAAATTTCTCACACCCAGAGTGTGACTGTCACCTCACATTTGTTGCATGCCTTCCTGAGTGTGACACGTCTGTCATATCACACATGTGAGTCCACAAACTGTATCACAATCCTGTTTACCCACAGGTCACACTGTCACAACCATCATGTGATTGGCACCACACATCTGTGACAAGCCTCTTGTGATTGTCACATCACAACTGTCACCATGCCCATGTGGTTGTCACATCATGTCATAACATGAAAATGTCACATCATATCTCACATCACGTTTCTCATTATCACCTCACCTCTCTCTCCACCCACATGGATGTGTTACCTGACACCTGCCACATGATGAATGTGATTGTCACCTCACTTTTGTCATGTGCTTTACAGAGTGCCATATCATATCTGTCATCACATATGAGAGTGTCATATCACAGCAGGAACAACCCACTTGTGTGCCACCTAATGTGATCACAAGCTAAGCATGTCATACCACACAATGTCACATATATGTGTCACTCATGCCTGTGACTGTCACATCAACTCTCTCTCAACAGAAGTGGCAGAGGCATGTGATATCTGTCATACTCAGAGTGTGATTGGAACCTGACATTTGTCACATGCCTTCCAGGAGTGTCACATCATTCCTGTCACATCTCACATGTGTGTCCCATCACATCTGTCACAACCCACATGGGTGTAAGATGGTCACAATCAGCATATGATTGTCACCACACAACTGTCACAAGCCACTTATGACTGTCACATCACAACTCACAATGCTCATGCGATTGAAACCTCACCTGTCTTAATACACAAGTGTCACATCATGTCTGTCACATTGTGCTTGTCATTGTCACATCATATCTTCAACCCACAGGAGAGTGTCACATGACACCTGTCACACCCACAGTGTGATTGTCACTTCAAATTTGTCACATGCTATGTAATGTGCCATCATATCTGTCACATTGTGCCTGTGACTGTCACAGCATTTCTGTCTCAATACCCACAGCAGTGTCACCTGATATTGGTCACACTCAGGGTGGGATTGTCACCTCAAATTTGTCACATGCCTTATGGAGTGTCACTTCATATCTGTCACATCACATATGAGAGTGTCATATCACATCAGACACAACCCACTTGTGTGTCACCTCACATTGTCACAACTGGTGTGAGACTGTCACCACACATCTGTCACAAACTGCTTGTGTGTCACATCCGAACTGTCACAACACCCATGTTATTGTAAACTCACTTGTGTCATAACATTCCATGTCACATAATATCTGTCACATTGTGCGTGTGACAGTCACATAATTTTTGTCTCAACATATGTGGCAGTGTCACCTGACATCTGTCACACCCAGAGTGTGATGTCACCTCACAATTGTCACATGCCATATGGAGTGTCATGTCATACCTGTCACATCTCACATATGTGTGTCACATGACAATAGTCACAATCCACATTTGTGTCAACTTAGATGGTCATGATCTGCATATGATTGTCACCACACATCTGTCACAAGACACTTATTACTGTCACTTCACAACTGTCACTACTTTGAGTGATTGTCACCTCACATCTCTTAACACGCAAGTGTCACATCACATCTGTCACATTGTGCATGTGATTGTCCTATCACATCTGTCTCAACACACATGAAAGTATCACTGACATCTGTCACACCCAGAGTGTGATTGTCACCTATTTGTCACATGCTTTATGTTGTGTCATCATATCTGTCACATCATGCCTGTGACTGTCACATATCTGTCTCAAAACACATGACAGTGTCACCAAACATTGCTCACACCCAGGCTGTGATTGTCACCTCACATTTGTCACATGCCTTCTGGAGTGTCACATATCTGTCACATCACACTTGTGAGTGTCACAACTATTATCACAACCCTGTTTTCCTGCACATCATATTGTGACAAGCCTCTTATGATTGTCACATCACAACTGTCACCACACCCATGTGTTTGTCACCTCACATGTGTCATAGCACGAAAATGTCACACCATCTGTCACATCACATTTGTGATTATCATGTCACCTCTGTCTCCACCCATGTGGGTGTGTCACCTGACATTTGTCACACCCTGAGTGTGACTGTCACCTCACATTTGTCACATGCTTTACAGAGTGTCATAAATATCTGTCATCACACATATGAGTGTCATATCACAGCAGGGACAATCCACTTGTGTGTCACTTCACATGGGCATAACCTGTGTGTTTGTCATCTCATCTGTGTTTTAATGCCCTAGTGTCACATATATATGTGACATTGTGCCTGTGACTGTCACATTATTTCTGTCTCTACACACATGGCTGTGTCAGGTGATATCTGTCACACCCAGAGTGTGATTATCACTTCACATTTTTGTCACATGGCTTCCAGGTGTGACACATCATACCTGTCACATCTCACATGTGCATATCACATCACATCTGTCACAACCCACATGGGTGTCACCTCAGATGGTCACAGTCATGATATGATTGTCACTACACATCTGTCACCAGGCTTTTATGACAGTCACATAACTGTCACAATGCCTCTATGATTGTCACTTCACAAGTGTCTTAATGTGTGTCACATCACACCTGTCACATTGTGCATGTGATTGTCACAGCACATCTGTCTCCACACATGTCAGATTGGAACCTAACATCTGTCACACCTTGAGTGTGATTGTCACCTCACAGTTGTCACATGACTTCCAGAGTGTCACTATCTCTATCACAACCCTGTTTTTCCACTTCTCACATTGTCACAACCATCATGTGATTGTCATCACAATCTGTCACAAGCCACTTATGATTGTCACATAACGTGTCATAGTGTGCAAGTGTCACAACATATTGGTCACATTGTGCCTGTTATTGTTCTATCATATCTCTCTCAAAACAAGTGGCAGTGTCATGTGATACCTTCACATGTGTCACATCAAAACTGTTACAATGACCATGTGATTGTCCCCTCACAAGTATCACAACATTTTGGTTACATCGTGCCTGTTATGGTCATATCATTTCTGTCTCAACACATGTGACAGTGTCATGTGGTACCTTTCACACCCAGAGTGTGATTGTTCCCTTAAAATTGTCACATGACTTCTAGAAGTTCACCTTATACCTGTCACATCACACATGTGTGTGTCACATCACATCAGTTCCAACCCACTTGTGTGTCACCTCACATTGTCACATTTGTCATGTGATTGTCACCACATATCTCTTACAAGCCTCTTGTGATTGTCACATCACACCTCTCACAAAGGCCATGTGATTGTCAACTCACGTGTGTCATAACACACAGAGTTACAACATTTCAGTCATATTGTGCCTGATATGGTCACACCATTTCTGTCTAAACACACATTGCAGTGTCACCTCGCATCTCTCTCACCCAGAGTGTGATTGTCACCTCACAATGGTGACATGCTTTATGGAGTTTCCCATCATATCTGTCACTTCATGCCTGTGACTCTCACATCATTTCTGTCTCAACACACATGGCAGTGTCACCTGACATCTGTCACACCCAGAGTGTGATTGTCACCTCATTTGTCACATGCTTTATGGAGTGTCACATCATATCTGTCATCATACATGAGAGTATCATATCACATCAGGCACAACCCACTTGTGTGTCATGTTATATGGTCACAACTTGGGTGTGATTCACCACACACGTCACATACTGCTTTTGTGTGTCACATCACAACTGTCATAATGCCCCTGTGATTGTCACCTCACTGTCTCATAAGGCACTAGTGTCACATCATATCTGTCACATTGTGCCTGTGACTGTCACATCATTTCTCTCTCAACACATGTATCAGTGTCACCTGACATCTGTCACACTCAGAGTGTGATTATCACCTCACATTTGTCACATGCCTTACAGAATGTCATCTCATATCTGCCATCACACATGAGTGTGTCATATCACATCAGGCACAACCCACTTGTGTGTCACCTCACATGGTCAAAACTGGCATGTGATTGTCACCTCACATCTTTCACAAGCCACTTATGGTTGTCATATCACAACTGTCACAATGCTCATAATATGATTGTCACCTCACAAGTATCTTCATGTGTGTGTTACATCATATCTGTCACATTGTGCATGTGATTGTCACTTCACTTCTGTCTCAACCCATGTGGGAGTGTCACCTGACATCTCTCACACCCTGAGTATGATTGTCACCTCAAATGTGTCACATACCCTCCAGAGTGTCACATATCTGTCACATCACACATGTACATATCACAGTCTCTAACACAACCCTGTTTTTCTGCACGTCACATTGTCACAACCATCATGTAATTATCACACATCCATCACAAGTCTCTTATGATTACCACATCACAACTGTGACAATGCTCTTGTGATGACCACCTCACGTGTGTCATACACACAAGTGTCACAACATATTGGTCACATCATGTCTGTTATTGTCATATCATTTCTGTCCCAACACACTTAGCAAAGTAACGTGATACCTGTCACACCCAGAGTATGATTGTCACCTCACATTTATCACATGTCTTCCAGGAGTGTCACATCATACCTGGCACATCACACATGGGAGTTTAATACCACATCAGGCACAACCCACTTGTCTGTCACCTCTCATGGTCACAATGATCATGTGGTTGTCACCAGTCACCTATCCCACACCACTTATATGTGTCACATCACAACTGTCATAAAGCCCATGTGATTGTCACCTCACCTGTGTCATAATGTGCAAGTGTCACATCATATCTGTCACATTGTTCCTGTGACTGTCACATCATTTCTATCTCAATACATGTGGCAATGTCACATGACATCAGTCACACCCAGAGTGTGATTGTCACCTCACATGTTTCACATGCTTTATAGAGCATCACATCATATCTGCCATCACACATGAGAGTGTCATATCACATCAGGCATAACCTGCTTATGTGTGACTTCACATGGTCACAACCAGCATGCAATTGTCACCACACAAGTGTCACACATTATGTGTGTCAGATCAAAACTGTTACAACACCCATGGGATTGTCACCTCTTGTGTCATAACACACAAGTTTAATTTCATATCTGTCACATTGTGCCTGTGACTCTCACATCATTTTTATCTCAACACAAATTTCAGTGTCACCTGACATCTCTCACATGCAGTGTTTGATTGTCATGTCACATTTGTCACATGCTTTCCAGGGATATCACATCATACCTGTCACAGCACACATGTCAGTGTCACATCACATCAGTCACCCCCATATGTGTGTCACCTCACATTGTCACAGCCAGCATGTGATTGTCACCACACACCTATCCCCAACCTCCTATTAGTGTCACATCACATCTGTCACCCCCTACCCTTGATTGTCAACTCACACCTGTCATAACACACAATCGTCACATCACATCCCTCACATCAGGCATGTGATTGTTGCATCACATCTGTCTCAACCCATGTGAGAGTGTCACCTGGCACCTATCACACTCATAGTGAGATTGTCACCCCACACTTGTCACATGCTTTCTGGGAGCATCACATCATACCTGTCATATCACAGATGTGTGTCACATAACATCAGTCACAAGCAACTTGTGTGTTACCTGACATTGTCACAACCCGCATGAGATTGTCACCACACATGTCACAAACCTCTTATGATTGTCACCTCACATCTGTCATACACGTGTCTCATTAAATCTGTCACAACACATGATTATCACACCACATGTGCCTCAGTCCATGTGAGAGTGTCACCTGTGATCTCTCACAGGCAGAGATTGATGTTCATACTTACATTTGTCACATGCTTTATTGGAGTGTCATATCATATCTGTCACATCACACATGTGAGTGTCACATCACACATGTGAGTGTCACATCATGTCAGAACCCACTTGTGTTTCACCACACAATGTCACAACTGGTGTGTGATTGTCACCATACCACTGTCAAAGCTGCTTATGAGTGTCACATCACATTTGTCACACCACACCTGTGATGATCACCTCCCATCTCCTTTAATGTGCATATGTCACATCACATATGTCACATCACATGTGATTCTTACATGAAATATGTCACACCTCACATGAGAGTGTCACCTGACACCTGTCACACACCAAATATTTATCATACTCAAATTTGTCACATGCCTTATGGGAGTGTCACATTATATGTGTCACATCACACATGGGAGTGTCACATCACAACTGTCATAATCCACATGCATGTCACCTCACATTGTCACAACCAGTTTGTGATTGTCACCACACATCCATCACCAGCTGCCTGAGTGCCACAATTTGCATTATTTATTGTTGTGTAAAAAGACACTCCAAACCTTGTGACATCAAATGACACATTATAATTATTATTATTATTACAGCTACTATTATTATTATCATTATGAATATTACCTCCTACAGTTTGGGAGGTTGGCAGGCTCAACCTGCCAAACTATTGGTAGGCAGCTCTTTCACACAGTTATAGTAAGAGGAGGGCTGGAGCTGGAAATTAAAGCCTTCCTCACTCAGATGTGTGGTGATTGATGCCAGGGCTACTTGCCAAAACAGACGTGGATCCTCTTCACATGGCCTGGGCTTCCCTGCAGCAACAGTCCTAAAAGAGGAAGAACCAGCCATAACCTTTATCAAACTTTATCAACATTTATGACCTAGGCATGGAAGACCAGAGCATCATTTCTCCACATTCTGCTAACAGAAGCAGTTGCAAACCCCACCCAGCTTCAGGAAAGGAGGACAAAGATTTTGGCTTTTAATGGTGGACTGTGAGGTCACACAGCAAAAAGAACACATGGGTGGGAGAGATCATCATGTGCATCTTTTGAAAATGCACCTTTCCACAGCTGTAACAATTCCCATCCCTCAACAGAGGAAATACCCTTATGTTCTCCCTCAAGATCCCCAGATCTCATTCCATTATGGCATCAGCTTGACTTCTGGGATCTTTTCATCGAAATCAGGTCCAAACGCCAATGAGGCCCCAATACTAGGGTTCCTCTTCTATGGTGTCTCCACTAAAGATCCAGAACCAGATTGACACATCACCTGCCCCTTACACACCCAATATACAGTGGTGGGTCAAGGCCAAGATAACTTCTATATACTCTACTATTCAAAAACAGGGAAAACAGTAGGCATCGAAAAGTAACTGGATCAGAACAATTTCTCAGCTACATATATAAATGATTGGAAATGAAAAAGTTTGCTTTTATTTCTATAAGTTTTCTCCTTCTCATTCTAACCCCAAATTAATAGCCCTTGGCCCTGGGGAGTGCTAAATGGAAGAGAGATGAGTTCCTGGAGATGGTGAAGGAAGAAGTGCAGTATTGTCTTGGCTCCCACTGGGGACACTGGGCTCCACACAGTCATGGAGCTCTATCAGCTGGCATGTCCTCACAACCACACCTTCCTGGCCCAGCCCACTGTCAGATGACCACACAGCACCAGTCTAATGTCTTCTCTAAATAATCTTGAACATAGAAGTTGCTTTGATCCAGTGTTGGTGCCAAGCGGGGAGCACATGAGTGTCAGGCTGACAGTAGCCATCTTGTGCATCCCAAGGGGGAAGCCGTCTGCAGGACAAAACCAGCCATAGCAGGGAGCAGAGCCAAGGACTTGAGTGAACAGAGCCCTGATGATGCCATTAGAGCCAGACCTCGATCCAAGGACCTTCAATCAATAACACATCCCCCACTTTGCTTAAGATATTTGGGGTTCGATTTTTATCACTTACATCTGAAAGCATCCAAATACACACCCATTTTCTCCCCAAGTTTTTTGTTTTCAGATAAGGCCTGACCTCCCATGGGACTTCTTCAGCCTTCTTCAAGAAGGAGGCTCCCTGACATGTATACATCCATCTTCTAGTCATGGGGCATTCCCAGGAGGAGGGGAAAGCCTACTCTCCCCTTCATGGATACTTCAGTTTTTCCAAACTCTGGAAATAATTGGAAGGGAACCACAGCTCACACATGACAACTGTCTCTACTCAAATTCAAGTCTGCCCTGCCACAACAATGGCCATGACAGTGAACAATTCCCCTAAGTGTGCACACACTACAGAGGAAAGTATTAGGACAGTCTCAAAGGACAGCTGCATGCTCAGTGCAGCCCACACTGGACACTACCCAGGCCAGGACAATCCACTCTTGCAAGGCTCTGCCTGTCAGCTCCTCTTCTATATGACTCAGAAGCTGCTAATGTCAACATGTGAGCAGGAAATGGCTCTTTAATCACTGCAAAGTCCCTCCTGATTGTAAAGATGAGATCAACCTCTTGCTTTGGCCTCTGGGTTGCTGTGTGTCAGGCCAAACAAAAATTTTGGTGACAAATTCAGAAGCAGTGACAGGGAGCCTGGAGGGATAGGGTTGTGGGGCCCTAGGAGCCCATGTGTGAACACCAGTGTCACTGGGTCCCTTGGTTCCAGCATGAGCCCTGGATTCCCTCCAGACTCAACCTCCTGAGCTTGGTTTTGTTTTGCAGCAAAGTGGTTTTGGGGTTTCTGGAGAAAGACACCTTTGGGTGAGTCACCTGGTTACAGAAACGCACATGGCTCTAGATTTCTTCACAATTCTGAGCAGATCATGGCTGGAGGCCCTGCTGGATGGGGTTTTGGAGATAACAGGAAAGTTCTCACCTGTTATGATCCTCTGTGCCTGATGTCCCCGCATGGACAGCCTATACATTAGACTCCAGAGGAAAACAGCCTAATAACAGATCCTTCTGTCACCAATAGAACTTTCCAACTTGATTTAATTTGGACAGGAAGAAAAATGGGATGACATACTTGATGTGCAGACCCTGATGATGTCACATCAGAATAAACATCTGCCAAGAAGGTGTAAAGATATGAATCAACAGGGAAAATGAAAAAACCTTTCTGGTTTAACCCTACTGAAAAGGATTACAAATCTCACACTCATACTCTATTCATTGTCACACATAGACATGACAATCACATATGCACTCCATTTGACCACATGGGCACTCCCTGCTGATCATGTGTGCACCCCCTTTTGGTCATGTGGGCAGCCCCTCATGATTAAGTGTGCACCCCCTTCCAAAATAACTGGGATTATGTATGAGAGCCATTAGCAATCCTGAGCCATAGCCAGCACTCACAATGTGGTCAGTTTACAAACATTCTAGGCCTGTGCAGCACCCAGGCCTTGGATAACAAGGATCTGAGAAAGAGTGCTGGGATGGTGGAGAAGGAGGGGGAAATGTGCTGGACACAGCAAAAAAGGCTGAGTCATAAGCCATGTGGGGAAATGCCCTCTGATGCCCCCAGACTCAATGGCTCTCCAATTCTGCACTTTCACCCCAGAGCAGGCTATGCATGAGGACTGACTCAGGGGAGGGGCAGGATGTATTCTTTCAGACCCTAACTGTATGACATTCATTTGCATGGGCATTTGAGTGGGCTACAGGCTACAGCAAGGCTGGGATTCTCTAAGGCCATACCACCTGCCAGTCTGTAGCTGTAGCTCCATCCCCTACATTCTACCCAAGAAAGATTTTGTCCTCTTCAGCTGGTTAACTATTGTGATTAACAAGCTACCTGTGGCTCAACTCACAATAGTTTCAGATGCCCAATATGGCAGATGTCACCGTTTGAGAGGCTAATTTAACCAGCCAATGGCACAGTCCTATGTCACATATTTATTCCATCAAAACCTTTCTCAATTATATCTCAATAAATGTTCTAAAAAAAAAGATGTAGTCAATGTCATAAAAAACAAACAAAAAACCACACTTCTCCTCTGGAGCTGCCTTCACAGCCTCTTCAGCCTCACTTCCCTGGTGGTATGTTCTCAGCCTTTGAGCATGAACTTGAAAAACAGTGGATCCTCACTTATTGGAAAACCTGTTTCCAGACAACATCCAGTGGATTCTCCAATGCCCCATGAGGTAGGGTTAAGTAGTATCCCCAACCTCTTAAAAGACATTCATTTTATTTTTTTTTTTGAGCATGTACTATGTACAAGACACTCTTCTACTAATGACCAGAGCAAAGTTTCTCATCCTCAGGGAATTTACATTCTAGTGGAGAAAGAAAAACCTTAAAAAAATAAGACTAATAAATGTGAACATTAAAACAGTACATCCTAAGTGCCATGGAAAAAAAGACAAAAGGTGCAGGGAAGAGTCAGTTTGCAGAATGAAACAGGATGGTGGGATTTTGCTTTGTTTGAGCAAGTACTTGAAGATAGTGAAGCATTTTAGCCAAGTGGATAGAGAGGAAACAGTGTTCCAGGCAAAGGGAACAGCCAGAGCAAAGGCCCAGAAGCAGAAGATGCATGGCAACTGTGAGGAGCAGGTGGAGCCTCTGTGGCTGGGACAGAATGAGCCAGGGGGAGGCCAGTGGAGAGGAGACTGGAGGGGAACAAAATGTTCCAACCAGAGAGGAGTTCCATCCATGGTCCCAGAGGCAGGACCTTGCATAAGTCAGGTGGGACGTAGGCCACTCACTTAGAGCCCCAGGTGCTTCCCCTGCCGATTCAAGATGCACAGGCCTTCTGATCCTGGTAGGTCTCCTACTGCCTTCAGTCCCCACCACTTGGCCAGCAGACCTAGGACCTGCCCACCACACAATAGGACATCCTCCTCTTTCTGGCACCCCACAGAAACCATCCCAGCTCACCCCTGCCCCTGGCCCTAGCATTGTCAAGAGGGCTGACAGCAATGAAGAACCAAATTACAAACTCAACATGTTGAAGTCCTTCCCTTCAACCCAGGCCCAGAAACCTAGATTACACATCCAACCTCCTAGGATCTCCCAATCAAAAGCTGGTGCCCATGAGGCAGGGGTTAGCCAGGCCTGGGATGTGGAATTCTCACCTTCCAAGCAGCCAGGACACAGCAGCCATCTGGCCTGGCTCCATATGGCTGATCGGACAGCAGGCAGGCTGACACCTGTGCAGGACTGCCAGGGCATTGGGGCTGCAGGAGGCATCTGAGGCAATGCTTCCCGAGTGCTCAACTGTAATTGAATCACGCCTTGGCAAAGAGGGAAGAAAGCACATGATCAAGACCCAGACGTGCCAAGAGCTCCTCTCATCCATGTTGATCCCAAGCCTCCCCCTCTCCTTGGATTCAGCCTCTTACAGCTAAATGGCTCTATTTATTGCCCTCCAAGTGTTTTTTTTCCATTGAATTTAATATTTATTTTCATTTTATATCCAGGTCACATTTTCTACATTAAAATATAATCTTGCTGCCTCCCCCCACCACCTACACCCTCAGAGAAAAAAGTGAAGAACTTTACACAACTTGAAAGGAAGATGGAATGCAAAAAGAAGTTGTCATTGCACCCAAGTAACAAAGAACACAGACATATCAAACAGTAGACATGTCAGAATTGCATAGAAGACAGCTCAGGGCTTGCAGCAGGAAGGAGGAGGAATTAAAAGGCTAAAGCTTTTAAATGATATCACTTGTGCCACAAGATTACCCTGAAAAGGCAGATAGGTCAGAAAGCAGGACCAAAAGGGATTTTCCAAAGGCTACTATCTAACAGAGTTTAAAATATCCATACATTAAAAAAAAATTCCATACACAGAAGAGCTTTCTCTTCCCCATCTTGCCTTTAGCATCTGGTAAACACTTTAGAAACTTAAAACCACTTTTGGCATGTCCAAATGTAGAACAGATATAGGTTTTTTTAGAAAATTGTATCCCAACTCTTTTTAAGCAACAATTCTATTAATTATTTTAATTATGAATCCTTTGCATGGAAACCCAGTAAGGATCATCAAGACAGGGCATCTCACTACTATCAGATCAATGCCGGCTGGGCAAAAGCTGCATGATTCTGTTTTAGTCGGTGGGGGGGGGGGGGCGCAGGGAGAACAGTAA
This sequence comes from Hippopotamus amphibius kiboko, assembly GCF_030028045.1. NCBI lineage: Eukaryota > Metazoa > Chordata > Mammalia > Artiodactyla > Hippopotamidae > Hippopotamus > Hippopotamus amphibius. The sequence continues at coordinate 57,972,625 of NC_080192.1, read as the reverse complement.
GACAAGTGAGAAAAAGGAAACTCCTTTTTAAATCTATTCATTAAGTAGAAAACAGCAGGTGGACAGTAAAAACCATCTGCTTAGAGCAGCAGCACAGACCCAGAGGCACACCAAAATCTAAAACAAGTACCCAAGAAAGCCTCTTAGCTCAGAGAGGAAGCATCTTTCAGATCCTATCTTGTCTCTAGTTTGGAGATCAAAGCATTTTAACTTCAGATAGTGACACTCTTGAGGGGCTGGAGAGGGAAGGTCTGAGAGACCCAAATAATGAGGACACTAGGCAGCTAACTACACCACTATGTACAAATACACACATCAGTAAGAAAACTTCACCTCCAACCCTCAGCTACTTTAAACAAAGCATTGAAGATCCAGGTTTTCTGAATAGGGGATATTTTAAAGTCTGTTAGCAGTTTAAAACATTGCAACACTGGCACAATATGTTACCTATTCTTTGTTTTTAATTATGGGTAACACAGTAAACTCCAACACAAAGATGGGGATGGGGGAGTGCAAAAGGAATAAAGAAAACAGAACCAGTATTTCACAAGAGCATCGAGCCAGCGATTAAGAAGCAGCTAATGCTTTGCAGAGTCTCAAGGGTAGAATTCGCTCAAGGTGCTCTGAGGGATTCTCTTCAAGTGTTTTGCTTGGCAGGGTCCAGTGGTGGCTGACCTAAACCAGCAGTGACAAGTGGCTACCCTTGACCTGAAGGCGCCGAGGTGGCTGCCATGTTTCAGCGTCCCCACTCTCTCCTCTTTCTCACATACAAACATCTTCCATGCCATTGGGAAACTGAAACACCAAAACCACTTTCAGAGCAAGTGGACTCATGGAAGATGCTTGGATGAGTCCCTGGGATGATGGCCAAGTCGTTGGTCCTCTCTGGACCTCAGTTGCCCTTCTTAGAAAACAATAGGACCCAAAAGTCACTATTAGAGATTATAGAGACCACTATGAGATTATTGAGACAGTTCAGTGCTCTGCTTTGAGTAAAAGAAGAGACTTTGAACCTCAGGGAAGAACTGAGGGGTTCAGAGGACTGGATCTGAATGGCTACTCAGAGGCTGCTGCAAGAAACAAGAGGGGCTGAGAAAGAGAAAGGGAAACCCTCCCTAGAACTGTCTTTTGGCTCAGACTCCCAGTGGATGCAGAGTATGGGACCAAAATTAAGTTCTGACATTGGAATTGGTAATAGAATGGCACCCTCATTCACTGGGGTCCACTTCAGCAGAGTTGGGGCCTTCAAATCTGATCATTAGGAGCACAGCTGTGAGAAAAGAGGGTAGAGTCAAGGAGTCTCTTCCCAGTGGCAGAAGGCTGATGGGAAGGTAGCTGCAGTAATGAGATTCATCTGGCCCTCCAGCAACTCTGAAGTAGGAAATAAGGGGGAAGATATGGACTTTAGGTGCAAAGCATGAAGAGTCTGATGTTGTATGTCTAGTTTAGACTGAAAGTCAGGAAGGAGGTCAGAGTGGAGATGCATGTCCAGGAGATGTTTGCAAAGAATGATAGAGAATGGAATGGAGTAGATGAAGCAGAAAAAAAAATCTAGAAGGCATATTGGAATATATTGGAGAAGGTTGCATTTAAGAGTTGAGAGAAGGCTGAATAGTCAGGAAAGGAGGTGGAGATGGGGCATCCAGAGAGGTAGGAAGAGCCAGGGTGACCCTGAGCTAGGGCAGTCATGGGTGCTGGTCATCAGACTGTCCTGCCTCCCTTCTGGGAGCCAAGTGGGATGGGCGTTCCTGACTCCCCTTTGTAGCTGGCTGACACATAAGACTGTTTGTGGCCACTGAGCTGTAAGTGAAAGCAGTATGTCACTTTGAGCCAGACATTTAAAGCTGATGTGAGACACTTGAGACTCCCTATCCTCCGCTGCCATGACTGTGGTTCCAGTAGAGACTGCCCTGTGGGTCCACAAGGGATAGGACATGGAGCAGAACCAGAAATCATCAGGACTGAGAAACATTTTTGCTTCAAGCCACTGGGATCATTGGAAACCACAGCACAGCATAGGCTTTCCTGTTGGATACATCTGTGGAGGCGTTTCTCCAAGGAAGATGGTGGCCAGCAGTGCTGTATGGGGATGGAGTAAGGAGACTAGGAAAGGTTGTTGAGTCTGGCAAACAAGTGGACATCAGTGACCCTCACGCTTGGGCTGTGGGCTCAAGAACCAGGCTACAAGGAGTTAAGGAATGAAGTCTTGAAGGCAGAATATGTAGACTTAAAATATATGGGGAAATGTCAGAAAATAAATAGGGTAGCAGGGGGGCAAGCTGGGTAGGGGAAAGGCTAAGCTTTGCTTCCTAAGAGAAGCCAGTGAAGAAGCAAATGGAGGACTTCCTAGGTGGTGCAGTGTTTAAGAATCTGCCTGCCAATTCAGGGGACACAGGTTCGAGCCCTGCCCCAGGAAGATACCACATGCCGTGGAGCAACTAAGCCCGTGTGCCACAAATATTGAGCTTGCACTCTAGAGCCCATGAGCCACAACTATTGAGCCCATGTGCTGCAACTACTGAAGTCCATGCACCTAGAGCCTGTGCTCCGCAACAAGAGAAGCCACCACACAAAGCCCACGCACCACAATGAAGTGTAGCCCCCGCTCTCAGCAACTAGAGAAAGCCCATGTGCAGCAATGAAGACACAACACAGCCAATAAAAAAAAATAAATCCAATAAATAAACAAATTAAAAAAAGAATCAAATGGATAATGTGAATAATGCTCTGATTTCCCCAAGCTCATTCCTCCTCTGTCGGGCCGGGAAGCAAAAGTGAGGAACTAGACCTCCTGCCCCTGCAGTGTTTTCCTTTTCTGGTTGCACACTCACTCCTGGAGCTGACCAAGGGTCAAGGGGACTGAGCTGAAATTAGAGGGTGTTGGGGAGGCACCGAATAAGAGAAGAGGCTCCTAGAAATATCCTGGAAGTGGAAGGATGGAGGGGAGAGGGAGGAAATTAATGGAAAGATGATCATCTCAAGGAATTGGGAAGTTTGGGAGCCCCTAAAAACTGACCTCCAGGATGTGAGTTTCCACATTTACTAAATGAGGCTAACCCTTGTGATGCAGGTTCAAGGGGAAGATGAGAGAAGATGAAGCACACATACCAGCAAGTTACAAACTGAAATGCTCCATGAATATGGGATGGAATCATGGATGGAAGCCACTGTTTGAGGTACATTTACCCAGAGAATCCATTGTTTCTGGTTGCTGCCAATGAGGCTTAAATCCCAAATCAGCCACCATGGCCTGCCAAAAGGACAAGCTCAGGTCTACACCAGCTGCACATAGAATTGTCACACACCACAGGGTAGGCAGAGGTGGGAGACCCCAGTTCCATCTATAGCCTCACTCCATGATCCTGGGCAATCAGCTCACCTTTCTAAGTGCCCATTCCTGACACATTGAATGGGAGAAATGGGACCAGGCAACTTCTGAGAGGCCACCCAGCTTTGACATTTGAAGATGTAGTGATTTGATTAGCCCCCTAGCTCTACATCTTAGATAAATAAGACATAAAACTATTTGTAATCAATTAAATCTGAAACAGTTACTAGATTATGAAGTAGACAAACAGACAAGAAAAAAAAAAGAACTAATCAATATCAAGGGATATTTTGGATCCTTAATCCCTTTGACTCAGTTCTCATCCCAATGACACACATAATTTGGCCACATTAAAACCCCTTTACTGCTGACAAAGGCTCCATCTGGGCCAGCCAGCCAGCGGTGTGCCCTCTCACTGGCCAGCTCACAGTGCCCATGCCCCGTGTCTGCCTCCAACAAATGGGCTCCAGCTGTCAGATGCCTGAGACAGGCAGTGCATGTGTGTCCAAGCATGCCTTTATTTGGAGCCCACCCTGTGATGAAGAGTGTGTGTCACTGAAGCAAAACATAAAATTAGCACTTTGGTCTGTGCTTACCCGGAACTTCATCATTGTTATCAAAGACACATGCTAAGACGCAGGAGGAGAAATCCTAAGCTCTGACCTTCTTTAGCCCCTAGCCCAGTCCCTGTCAATCCACTCAGCAGAAAACCAATCCTGGCATACCCTGGGAGGCTGATACCCAGGACAACTTACCCCAATCTCTTCCATCACTGTGTGATCCAGTCAGCCTCTCTCTCTCTCTCTCTCTCTCTCTCTCTCTCTCTCTCTCTCTCACACACACACACACACACACACACACACACACAAACAGACTCACACCTACTTCAGCAATGGCCACCAGGATGTGTTGGCCATGACACTTGGAGCTGATCCCCTGCCTGGGTTTGATTATTCCCTCTCTCTGTGGCCTAAATGTGGTCAGACAAGCCTGAAGACTTGGTCATGAATTAGCTAATGCCCATGATAGTGGGACCAATTTCCTCTGAAAGAAGCTTCCAGGTCCCACTGCCTGTTGTGGGCCGCTCAGGTTCACAGCCCAGTGCAGGCAGGCCAAGTCTGTTCTCAGGCATCCATGGCTCATTTCCACATCCAGACTGAGTTAGCTGTTTCTTCTGGGAAAAGCAGAATTCCGGGCCAAGCACCCACCACCACCCCAGACGCCTGCCCCCTCCCCTGCAGTTGGCAGCTCTGTGACCACAATGGTGCTGAGCTGAGCCTCATTGAATCCTTGGGTGGAGAGAGAGCCCTGGGCACAGGCAGGGTTCCTTGAGAAGTCACTAGGCCTAAGGCAGCCCTGCCTGTGCTGATAGGTGTGCTCCTCACCAGCTGCTCTGGGAGGCTGGGGCCAAGCAGCTCTGCCTGCATTTACTGAAGAGGTATGGGGCCAGCAGCATGCAGGTGGCCTGCAGCATGCATGGGTCTGCTGCCTGGTGCTCCACCTCCAAGAGTGCGAGAACACTGCATAGTCCGGACTGAGGAGAGCAACATGAACTCAGCCAGCTGCAGCATCATCTGCATCCCACAGAGTCCTGCCTTAGCCAGGCCTCCCTCTGCTCCTGGCACTTATGCTCTTCGTACAGCAGTGCAGAAGCCAGGTACTAAGGTTGGGAGGCTTGGTTCTCATCTTACTTCCCTCCCATCTGCAGGACCTAAATGTAGAAGGAAAGGTTTAGTTCTCTGAACACCATTTTTCCCCTCTCTAGCATGAGATACCTCACCTGGACTATCTCCAAAGTCCCAATTCCAGTAGAGAATCTTTCCTGTGCAAACTTGCTTCAGGGGCCAAACCTTACAGACAGGTATAAAGAGAAGGTTGTAAGAGCAGAGGGACTTCAGAAGCACCATGGAAGCTCCTGGCCTTCAGCACTGTCCTGGTCCCCCACCAGAGCTCTAGAAATTCTGCTGGAGGAGATTCAAGTCCCTGGGCAGGGCACTCCCCCAGACTCTATCCACCCTTAAAGGCACCTCTGCCAGGAAAGGAAACACAAGGGCAACTTCTATTCATTCATCTCTTTGTCTCCTACTGAAGAAAGGTACCCTCCTTCACCTACAATTGAAGGTGAACTTGCCTCAGTTTGCTTTTTCATCCTTATACCCCAACCTGCCCTGCATGCACCTTCAGCCCAGACTTAGGGGCAGACTCGCTCTTCCCTCAGCTTCCCTTTCATCATCCCACCTTCTCTTGGAACAGAGAGAATAGCATATGCCCTTCACAGGTCAATCTGCCTCCTCATTAAAGAAGGTGTTTGAGGCCTCCTACATGGCACTCCTTCCCTGAGTGTGAGAGGCTGTTCTGATCTACAGGGAGAGCAGTGCCCTCACTCTGAAGACCAGAGGGAAAGGAAAGGAGGGCCAAGGAGAGGCTCAGAGTGCCTCTGGCAAATGTGGCCTTGGCCACAAGAATATTAAGATGCCCATGAGGGAATTCCTTTATTAAGATGGAATCTTAGAGTAGGAGTCTGCCTAGATGTAGAAACTGAAAAACTGACACAAGGTGTCAGAAACTGCCAGCCCTTCAGGCAGATGACAGAGATCAGCAGCTATGAACTTGGAGGATGTGCTGTGAGATCCAGGGCTTCTGGAATCCTCTGTGCCATTTTTCCTTGTTCTTTTCTTACTGATGAGTAATCAGTCACTGTCTTCTGAAATTTCTAGTCTGCCTCAGCTGCTCCAAGGAAAATCAGGGGTACATGATTTTCAGGGTAAACCCAGGACTAAGGTGCTCAGTAAGAACATCTATGTTTATTGCCATGAATCTCTTGATGAAATAGGCAATTTGGGGGAAGCTGAAAGTTACCAAGATTGACTCAAGAAGAATATTCTCTGAACACACCATCAACTATGAAAGAAGTTGATGAAAATTGTGGAAGATTTATCTGTATAAAAGAGAATTTTGTACAGAGAATTATCTTTATACAATCCCAGTTTTATGAATTCTTTCAGATTGTTCTAGAGGAGAAAAAAAATGTGGAAAACTTCCCAATTCCTTTTATTAGGCTACCACAGTTTTACAATAAACCTGGCAAAGATAACATAGAAATAATATATAATATTATATATGTAATACTGTATATGCATAAACACATATACACATATACATGCATACATACAAACACAGACCAATCTTACTTATAAGTATAGTTTCAAAAATACTAAGTAAAAGACCAATAAAATCAAGTCCAAGGGCTATTAAAAGAATAATTCAATATGACTAATGCTATATTTGTTCCTGGATTGCAATGAGAGATGTGAGAAGAGGAATTGGGGATTGGGATTATAGATCATTTTTGAAGTCATTTTCTTTGCAAAAGAGAGCAGAAACATAGGGCAGTAACTGGTGAAGTGGCCAAAACAATGTTTTGGGTTTTTTCCTCCTTGTGACTTGTGGGATCTTAGTTCCCAGATCAGGGATCCAACCCATGCCCTCTACAGTGAAAATGGCAAGTCCTAACCACTGGACCATGAGGTATCACCCAGAATGATTTTTTTTTAATTATAGGATGGTACAAATAATAGTATTTTTTTCTAGTAAGGAAAACTAGGTGATATATGAGAAAAGAAGAGAGAGTTGCTAGAGTGCTGTATTCGAGTAAGCAAAAATGGTACACAAATGAATTGATTGGCTTTCAATAAAAACTACCTAAAAAACACCATCACAGGACTTTGGAACAGAAGCAGTTGGTAGATGGACATGGTGATAGGAGACTGGATGCTCTATGAAGTGTCACAGATGGAGTTCTCTGGAAGGCAAATGAAGTCGAGTTTGGAATGTTTCCTATTTATTAGGGATCAACATCTATGGAAGGGAGAGGGAGGGAACAGGATTATTTGGAAGAAAATTTCCAAGTAGAGTGCATGCCTGGCAAAGCCTTAACCAGCTCCAAAGACAGCTTTGGATTTGTCCCTCGGTGTCTTTATGCCTCTGCCACCCTCTTCCCCCTAAACAGATTTTGGATTTGGGTTCCTCTGAATACTCTACTCTTAGGCTCATGTTAGGAGCTGATTTCGGGCATATATCTGCTTACAGCTCCCCCAGCAGCTGGTGCAATGGCTCATTTCTTGAAAGGGTGATGTGGGTGATATACCCCTATAACCAACAAATAGAATCCTTTCCATTTTCTCAATACAAAGAGGTGAGCAAAATACCCAGAAGAGGAAGGACAGTGAAATATGGGGTGGGGGAAGTGGAGGGCTTAGAGATAGAAGGAGAGGCGTGAAACTGTCACCTAGGTGGCGACTAGTGGACAGTCTAGAGAAATACAGTGCAATGCCAGGCAGCCCTAAAGGTACATTTTAGGGGTAGTACTGAGGAATTTCAAGCGATCCCAGACAGCATGGGTGGTTTGGTTTTCTCCAATCACGTTCAAGTATAAATGTGCAGCTGCAGGAATAGAATGAGGAAGAGGAAAGAGACCTGAGAAATCAGTTAATAGGGGCCAGATCATTAGGGACTTGCAGGCAATGGAATGACCTTGTCTTTTTTTTCCAAATGGGATGGGAAGCCACCCAAGGGTTATTTACTTTCATCCTTTTGACATTGAAGAATAATACACGTATACAGAATTGCTTAGAACATAAATGGACAGCCTAATAAATTATTACAAAGTGATCACACCTGGAAGTCTATCCAGGTAAGGAATAAGGCATAGCCAGCACCGTAGAAGCCCCCATTTAACCGTTTGTCTATTATTATCCCCTTCCTTACAGTTAGTGGCATTTACTCCCTTGACATTTATACTTAATCCATTTCTTGCTATTTTTGTTTCATTTTTAATAGCTGTGATATCAAAACTTGTATCCCTAAAATTTGGCTTTCTATTTGTTTCTTTCAGGATAATATAGTTTTCTTGGTCTTGACCCAGGTTGTAGGCTTAGAATTTAAAGACCTGCGTTCATCTTATTTTTTCTCCAACCTCTGCAGTCAACTTAGAAGAATCACCTAATGCAAAGTCATCAGTCTTTAGTTCCACGGTGATGTTTTTTGCCAGCAGCTATTTGGTCAATGAAAACTTTGTCTTCTCTAGGCAGTAATTGTTTAGTTACCACATGTCATGGAATACTGTTCTATTGCTTTTGTATATGGTCATTTTTTGTCTTTACAGAATGTTTGCAGACTTGGAGAACTAACCTAAATTTCACTCCTTGTCACAGTATGTCTGGAGAGAGCTTTGTAAAAGAGAGACTGACAAGTGAATTTATTAAGGTAAAGATATTTCCCCTTTCTTTTAGTGTAAGAGTGATTTCCTATTCATAGTATAAGTTATAAATAAACTCCCTATTGGGCAGAAACATTGGGTAGACATTTTCTGGATGTCTAAGACCATTACATATTTCCTCTCCTCCAGGCTACAATAATTTGGAAGTTTTGCCTGAAAAGCCATTGGAAATCCAACATAGTTTTTGGACAGTTTCTTGAAATTGAATGTATCCACAAATATGTACTTGCAGGTATAAAAATTCTCTAAGAAAAAAAATTCTCTAAGAAATGAAAGAGGCATTTTTGTAGAATGAAATTTTAGTTTCTTAATTCAATGTCTTCTGATGTGCTCTATGAGTACAGTTGTGGGGGTTCATAATTTTTCAAAAGGATTTGTGCATTATCAAATTTGAAAACCATTTGTGTTATACTTGCTCCAAAAGGGGAAAACTTTGACAGACTCTCTCTTCAGCCTCTTTCTTTTTCTCTCTTTAAAAACAAGAGGAACCTCATGGACCCTCACTTCTCCTCACCCCTCGAAAAAATGTACATCTCACAGGTTTTTAGTGGGTTCTAGTACACTGGAGGGAAACAAAACCCAGGTTAAGAACTACAGACTCTATACTGAAGAACAGGGATGTCCTAACCTAATACAAAGTATTTAACATTACTTCCAGGCCCCAGGATCTCCTAATAAATTGTCTTCTTAGCCAGACCAGGTATCACTAAGAAATGTGCCCCACCATGAATTTTTCCTGCTATCATCTATGACAGTGTTTCCAAAATGTGCCCTGTAGAATAATGGGACAGGGAGATGTTCACTAAAGAAAAATAAATATGGGAAATAATGCATTCTAGAGTCCACATGTTAGATGGAACCATAGGAAAGATTGTCATTTCATAGGCAATTTCCTAGGGTTCAAACAGTATTTGAATGTAGTGATAAATTAATGCCTCAAGCTATTTTCTTCTGTCCTTAAATATTTTCCACCCATTATTTTGCTAAAGAGAATTCATTTTGAATTTACGGTGCTGCCAATAAATATACAGTACCAGGGATTAGAGTTTGTCAAAAACCAAACTGATGTGAAAGAAAATTAATCATTTGCTTTGAATGAATAAGCCACTAAGACAGCTGACATACCTGGGGCTGACAGTGCCATGTTCTGAGATGAAGCACTGCATGATTTGTTGTCAGGCAGAAACTTGGAGAGCATCTCTCCTGTGTGTCAGTGCAGAGCACATTAAAGGTCTCAGAGCTGCAGCAATGGTTTTGCACATGGCCGTGGCTATGGATACTGAGAACATACTAGAAGTTCATCTCTTCCATCCAAACTATGCAAACCACCACCATCGATATATCACATGTCAATAGGGACTCTGTGCTAATAGATTGTATTCCTTTGTAATTATTTGATTACGATTCAGGTCACAGTTCTTAGTAGAGATAATGTTTAGCCCCTCTATCCTCACTATAAACAAAGGTTTTACCACAAGAGTCAGATTGTTCTCTTTGAGGGCTGCTTAATGCAACTAACTATGAAATAAGCCAATGTAATATTTATTCCCATTTCATCAACTTTATGAGTAGAAATAAAAGATACTGAGCAACCAAAATATGCATACCAATTAGGCTTTTTGGATTAGTCTTCAAATATCAATATACATTAATTATACATATAATCTATAATTATCTATACTTTATTGAATGTGCAGAAGAAATTATTGACATTTTTCTTTACTGGCTATTTTCATTATTTTACTATTTGATACACAACTGTGTCCCTCGTTTCCAGGACACTAAGTAACTGTATGCATCTAATCCACCAATGATAACAATTTAGGTACAGAGTGCACAAAGTCAAAGATGAGATGTAATTTCATTACTGTTAGTAGCTCAAAACAAGTACTTTGGCCTGATAGGTGGTATTAAGAAGATATTTCTCCACTTTAATTTCAGGAACGGGATAGTAATTGTTTCCATGGTTTTCTGGAACATAATTGCTATGTAAATTTAGGATCTCACTAGGTCAGAATGCCAAGTAGAGAAAGGCTTTTGGAATATGACAATTTATCTGCAGTAAAGGACACAAATGTGTCCTGTTGTTGTTTTTACCCTGAATTTATTAAATCATAAACATAGCGTAGGCTGTATTAAACCATCATGTACCTGCAACATAACCTGACAATGATTTCTCATAATTATTTTTTTTATTTTCCAGCTTTCACCCTATTAAAAGTATATATATTTTGGAGTCAGACCAGAGAGCTAATTATCATTGAAATCAAATATGTAGCCTCAGAACAAAGGTTTTTAAGAATGCACATTGTGTAAAGATACAAAGTAATTCACTCTTCAAAAACAGTGATTTAGTTTTTCATTCTTCTCTTTAAAAGGCCTTGTATTTAGCATATTTATTTTCTCTAGTGCATATATACTGAATTACATGACTATTTGTTTTGATGATCTTGTAAAGACAGGTGCTAAATATTTCCTCAGGCACCTCAGCCAAACAGACCAGGGAAGAGTGAGAGGTAAACACATAGTGGATTATTTCTCTTCCTCTGCTACATTCCCTGATGTGGGTCATCATCTGGAGAGGGAAGGACTGCCTTTTTTTTGCAAGAGAAAAAAAACCAACAATGGGATGTCCTGTAAAAGAACTAGTTGAAAAGAATAAGCCAGTTAATTCACATTGTCTTAAAATGTTTAAATTCATAATGTTGAAAGCGAATGCCAATGATTGTTGAAATAGAATATATATAAATGACACATTATGTCTGAGATTCCTTCTCTACCAAAATTATCTTAAGAAAATTGTCTTTAAAAAAGGCATTAAGATTTTTAGCACCTGGGGATTTTAAATACCACTTCCTTTTTTATCAATAGTTTAAAATTATAGTAGACTGGAACTCAAATTGTACTTATTTCTTATTCATCAAATGTACTTTGTTTCACCAACTTTAAGCAACTCTAAGCAACAAAGTGGCACAAGGAGTGTGGTGGAGGGAGTAACACATCAGAACAGGTGGGAAGAGGAGAAGAAGCATCCTTCAGTCCTCAGTCCCTGCCAGAGCAGAAACCCCTGCAGCACAAAGGCCCCTGTCACCACATCCAACTAGAACTGATAACTAGGATTTACTAATCATTCAGCTACACAGCAGAGATGAGTACATTTTAGGATTTAACTCTGTGACTTAGCCACATGGCTTCTGAGAAACGTGTTTTGCTAAATTCTGAACTGCACCTCCTATTCTAGGTCATAATTGATAGTCTCAATCCAGTTCTTTCAGTATTTATTTCTAATATGTGGACAAGTCATCCAATTACCATGGACGTATCTTCCCATTAAAGAAAGGAAGTGGAGAAAGACAGTTACTCATCTTAATTAAATGAATATATTAGGAAGTGATTTTAATTTTACCATATTTAAACTGTAGACGTGCAAAAAGCCTTATGTGTATGCAGTAATGTGAATGCCAATCTATCACAGGAAAAGGCTTATATAAATAATTCTCTATTTGTGGTGAGAAACAGTGTGAGAAAATTTTAAGTATTTACCTGTATATTGACTACTAGTTTAAAGATGCAGGGCCATATGATTTTACACGTAGCACTGTCCGATCAAGCTTGGGATGATGAAGACTGTCATATTTGTCTCTTCCAAATGAAGGCAACAACTTGGTTCCTCCTCTTGGTAAACTTCAAATCTGCACAGAGCTGAAAAAATACAGCTCTGAGAACCAAGTGTGTAAGATGCCAGGGGTACAATTTAAGTAGCCAGTTTTATTTCCCTCTTCTTCCCTAACACCCCCCACATCCTCACAAGCACCCCAAACTGAACTCCCTTCAGTCCCTGAGTTGAGATCTGAGAAATTGGAGTAGATACATTTACCCTGAAATCTATACAGAATAAGAGTAAATCCTGAGATTCATCACCTGGGAGTATCTGTTACAGTGGTTTCCTAGATCTCATCTCATGTCTACTGACTTTGAATAAGAGGATTAACCCAAGAATGTGCATTTTTAACAAACCATCTAAAGCTTAGGTAATTTTTGAAAGTTCCAAAACCTTGAATGAAATATAGGGAGGAATGAAACTTGGACCTAAGCTTTTAAGGTAGCAGCTAAATTGAAAGCAAAAATCAAATGGTACCATTCAGCTCTTCAGTTTTTTCAGATATGAAAGAGCTACTGTCAAATATCTAATGTCCACTTTTGGACAAGGGTCTAAAGATTTTCTAAATGCCATGGTGATTTGAATAGCTTCCTGGTTTGCTATAACTGATTTGTAACATCTCACTCTTCCGTTCTTATAGAAAACTTTTGGGGTTTTCTTAGCACTTTTAGATATAATCTCATTTAACTCTTCCAATATTCCATCAACCAGAAAAAGACTGTGTCATAATCTATGAAGGCAACTCCTAAAGAAAAGCTGTAATAACATTTCAAGAAAGAATCATGAAGCACAACACATGATAAAGCCAAGGAATTATGTGAGCAAGAACCTCTCATCTCAGGACCTAGGAACCCTAAAGAGTCTCCTCAGCCCATGGGGAGGCAAAGTGGGGCCTCAGTTGCAACCAGAGTCCACGTGCTTGTGATAAATTAGCAGACCCTAACATGTGCACAAATATTATTTTGTAAGAGCATCAAGGAACGAAAGATGGAAAACACCAAATTAGTAGAAAGTGCTGGTGTGAGGATCAGAACTAAGTTTAAACTCCTCGCCACCTCACTGGTGACCTTAGTGACTTAACTTCTCTGGAGCCCCTCGTCAGGCTGCTCCATAATTATTAAATTAGGACTGGTTTCGGCTACTCCCAAGGTCTCTTCTATCGATAAATTTCTGTAATTTACTTACATTTATGTTTCATGAGTCATTTAATTAATGTCATTTACTTACTTTAAATCACTGGTCATTTAATTAAAATTCCTAAATTCAGTCTGTCATTCAATAGGTATTTATTAAGCACTTAATCTGTGCCAGGCATCCAAGAATCTGGAAAAGAGGTATGGAAGACACAGTCTCCTAGTATGGGGGTAAATACATGTTCTTTTGAATAAATAACCTATTTTATTGTGAACAATCCTTGTGTCTCTTTAAGTGGTTAAACAGTAAAGCATACTGGATCTTTGCCCAAATAATAGAAATCTGCATAGATAATGGAAAGCTTGCCTGTGTAAAATTAAGAAATATTAACTTTAATTGTAGACATGGCTTCTGCCAAGATATTAGGCTTTTCTTCTTTGTATCCTGCACTGGCTTTAAGAAAATTAGAACATTTAAATTTATTGGTAAACTGCATTTATAATCAAAATCAATTTTCAAAGTATAAGTTTATAAAAATAGTTTATTTCAAAGACTCTCCATAGGACTTATTTTCACATATACCAAGAAGAAAATCAATGTGTTCAGTGTATTTTAGTCCATGATGAAGATGTTCCACATCTATTATTATTAGATCTACACACATAATGTTTAATTGGACAGAGTTCAAAGTTTTAATTAAATATATTACATAATTGGATTCCTCCCCCACAAGTTTAACATTAAATTTTCATGAGTACAATTTCACAGTGGTTACAATATATATGAACTTATAACTGAAGCAATCATTTAGTAATTTACAATGCTTTAAAAATCTAGCTCCATAATCTCTCTTTAAAAATCATCCTTCCCATTATATATACATGTATATATATATGTATGTACACATGTGTATATACACTTATATATAAAGTCCACATTTCTCAGGAAATGCATACATCCACCTAATAATAAGGTCCAAAATGAGAAGCATTAGTATCTCCAGAGGAGGAGGGTGGAGACAGGGATGGGGGTAGGGGATATGGTAGGGGAATTAATGGGTGAGGAGCCACAGCATGGACAGCCCAGCCCATGTTTGCAGGTGCAGGTGGGGGTGGGGGTGGTGGATGGGGAGGGAGGGAGAAGTTATGCATGTCAAACCCGGGAGGAGGGAAGGGATACTGTGGCATCGTATGGCCATCCTGTCTCTATGGTGGATATCCTGAAATCTCCTGAGGTACCTTCTGCTCTGGGTTATAAAACTGTGGAGATGGGGGCCTGACAGGGCAAGACTGAGGATATCTACCCTGGGGAAATCCTCGTGTGAACTTTCTGTTGTGATAACCTTTTCAAGGCCCTGAAGCAGAGCTATGAACATTCCAATTCTGATGTACCACTGCAAAATCTGCACCTTTGGGGGAAAAAGCATAAAAACAAAATTAAAATTAATTTTAATACATCAAAAACACCATTTAAAATTTCAATAATGCCTTATTTAATTTCCAGTATATCTTATGTTAATTATAATTTTATAAGGCTTAAAATGATTAATTTTCAATGAATCCAAAATGCCAGAGGATCAGGAAAAGGAAAGTCTAGCAAGACAAAACATGACTAGGGAATCACAGAAACTCAAAGTTGGAAAGAACCATCCTAGTTAGCTATAAAAGGGAATGCAAATTTCTGATCAATTGCAATGTTTGAGCTCCCTCTGTAATACCCGGTTATTAAGATATGCTTGACATCTCCAGTGACAGAAAACATCACCTTTTGAGGCAGCCTATTCCATCTAATTCTTAGAAAGATCTTTCTAATTATGGAGTTGGAGTCTGTATTCCATTAGCTCTCTGTAAAGTGTCTAATATCTATCCCTCTTACATTTTAAACTATTGCTACAGGTACTACAGTTCCTGGCAAACTAATTAGAGCATAATACAGAAAGGAAAAGAAAATCTGGAACTCACCAAGGGAGAGGTTGGAAGTAGGCATAGGGCATGATATCTTTAAATCCATCGTGACAAATGAAATCATTGTGAGAATATAATTTCTAATCAATTAGCACATTTATTAATTTGACTAGTGCAGATGTGACATCCCAAAAGACACAGCTCTTTCGAATTAAAAACTAAATATGCCAAGAGTTATGAACCATTTCCCCAAAAATTCAACCACAATCTCCTTAATTTTTAGGAATATCTATGACACACAATTCTATATGAAAATGTAGAAAATGGAAATAGTAGTATGTACGCATCAAAGGAAAGAGTTTCTCTTAATTTAGATAAATCTGTTTATTCCCTTTTATCATCTTAACACATTTTTCTGATAGAATATATTAATGATATTAACATACTGTTATATTAGCACGATCTTTAGAAAACCATTTTGTTTCACAGAATATGCCCTTTGAAAAGGCCTCTATTAATAATTGTGTACTCCTGGGATTACAGGAAATGCACAGCTTCATGATAGGAAATGAAATCCACTAAGAATCTTCCTTCTCCACGTGCTCACTCCTGCCTTAGCCAGCTGGTAGATAGCTGGCAGAATTCTGGGACTTGATAGTGTGCTGTGATTTTAAGATACTGTAGTAAAGCCAGGAAACTTCCCCAGGCAATTCAACTCATCAGGAACTAAATTATGCAGCAGGATAGTTTATGCATAGCTTTTCTGCTCTGGCATGAAAACTTCTCACTTCCTTGCACAATACATCATTTATACTGAATTTAATGTGTACACTTCAAACGTCCAAACATGGTCATCGGTGACCCAGTTCAAAAGCTAAAATGGTGAGTCATCGATATTTATGGCTGGCAGACGGACTAGACATTGTGCTTGGATGAAGAAACTTTGATGCTATAGATGCAAGAGATGCTCAAAAATGTTCATTACAAAGAGTTAAAGATCACAGCACATGGACATGTAGTCCACGAAAGAGAACTAGACAGGGTGAGCCAATGGGCCTAAATCCTACTGACCATGGTTATAAATGTGATGCAGCTACCTGCCACCAGTGCATGTTCAAGGTCACACAAAGGCAATGTGCTGCCTGGCAAGGCTGGATCAGTCACAGCTGCTGTTGGTTTGGTTCTTTTTAAAGTAAAAGAGGTGTGGGCAGTTATGCAAACCTTGATGGGCAAGGATCCATGCTGTATTCCTTCAGTTTTGATTTTGGTTTCACATTCTCAGAGTAGTGATGGCAACAATGGTCAGGAACCACCCTCTTCAATTGGATATCCACACATTCAGCAAAGTTGAGCTGACACCCTAAAGCAGCACAACAGGAAAGTCTGAAGATTGCATCTCTTTGGGCTTTGCTTGTCAAAGTTATCACATGCCACACACTTTTGTTTTCCTCTTTAAGAAACTTAACTCAGTGGTTCTCAAACCTGGTTGTACAACAGAACTGCTTGGGAGCCTTTAATACACACCAATGCCCAGGTCCCTTCCTGGTCCAACTAAATCAGAAACACTGCAGCCAGGAAATCAACATTTCCATGGGTCAAAGTGGAAGGAGTGGGTGCTTTCCGTTGCCACCACTGTGTTGCAACCAAAGACACACAGCTGGATAGTAGAAGCAGCAGCTGCCCACTGCTTAATCCCCAGGGGGTGTAAGTCTTTAGCCAAAACACCTGTGGAGAGCTAACAATTGGATTGAGTGCTATTTTCATTTTCCTGAACTATTAATACTTTAGGTTTAGAGTTACTTTGGGGAGCGAATAGGTCATGTGTGTCAAAGCTCTGTTAAAAATGTAAATCTCTAGACAAATTCTAGGTGGTATGATGCAGATTGAGAATGACCACTTGAACTGATTGTGTTACTCCTAGCACTTATAACTAAAAAGTTACAACAGAGTCCTTTGAAAATATTTGGAGCTCAGGTGCAGAAGGTCAGTTATTCATTGTCCTCAGTTCATTGTCGCATCTCCCCACGGTCAGCATGGCACTATGCAAGGCTCTTGTTTCCATATATTTCCTTTTCTCCCATCACCATGCCCGTGACAATCCCCCAGAGACACCTATTTATTGTTTACATGTCCTTAAATATACATCTGTTTTGTGTAATGTTGTTTTGTGTGTATCTGTTTTCACTAAATAAATGATATTGTGTTTTAAATCCTGTTCTGTTTTCTACTTTTCTCAACATTGCATTTCTGAGGACTACCCTTGTACTGAGTTTTTGCTTCTTTCTACTGTATGATATTCTATTGCTTGTACCTTTTATTCATTTCCTGCCCTGGGCTACCTAGGGTACCTCTGATAACATAAACTCTCTAACTGGGGAAATAGCATTGTCTATACAGAGAGGAATAAAATCCTCCCCTGTTACATCTTCCCCTGCCTCATAAACCTTCAAAGAAGAAGGCATGAAGACTTATTCCTGATTCTATTAAATTCAATGTGTATAGTCTCTGAGGAAAGTGAACATTCTGCATGGATGAGTGCTATAAATTTAGAAAACAGCTCACAAAATGATGCTTGTATTTCCTGAAAGATTTAATTCCAGGTTTTCTGTCACTACATAAGTGTCAGGTTAAGTTGAAGAAAAGGTAATTTTTCAAAAATCAGAATGAGCTCTTTAGGGAAAAAAAAAAAAAAAACCAACGTTAAGTTCTCAGCCTCAGCCAACTGGTCTAAAGTTCTAAAAATACATTTAAAGGCCCAATTGCCAAGAGGAATCAAATTTTATAAACCACTACACAGCTTTCTACAAGTCATGGCTTAAATGTAAGCTGAGTGTAGAAGTGCAGACTAGTATGCATTATATAAAGCAAGGTCAAAACCACAGGAACAAAAATCCAAATGGAGTCAATAAAATAGTACTTGGGTGCCAATATCTGCCAGAAAGTCTACAATATCAGATGGCAGTGGCAGTCTTGATTCTTTCTCTAAGCTAATCTCAAGTGTCCCACATAGACAAGACCAGGAAAGTCCATGCAAGCACCTTGGAAACCAGCAAGCTAGGTTTCCTGTTTACCCCCAAAATTCTGAAATGCCATTTACACAAATCATGTAGATTTGATTACTACTGTAATTAAATTTTAGTAATGCTTTCCTTGTGGGATTTATGTGTGTTTTGATTTTCCCCCAAACAAAAGCAGAATGAGATTACAGCTCCCTGAGTCACAGAAAAAAATCTTTGTTCTAAATGGAAACGTATTTCTAGGAGGAGACAAGGCACATACAGGTGTTTATAACTTGGGAAGAGACACAATTAATTTTCCTCTTTAATTTTATCAAAGTATGGAGATAACTACAAGAGAAAGAAATAAGGCAGATTGCCTTCCTACGTTATGCACAAATGTAGTGAAATTCTGCTGGTGGGATGTTGGGGGAACCCCCAAAAGGAGCCAAAGTTTCCCTTCTGTCCTTACAGCCAATGCTACCTTTGCTGGATGGTCTCATGGCCAGGTGCTTCCACTGAAGGTTCCAGCAGGACTGGAATCGTGTCTTTCCCTGTGCACCCAGATATGAGAAACATCTATCCTCCTCCCAAGAATTGAACCAACTGAACGAAGCTGAGTCCCATTATAAATTTCCCTCCCAGAATGGAAAGCTTCTCTTTTAACTTAGATGTCCAAATGAGAATATCTCTCTGTGTGTGAGAGCTAGGGAATAAATTAAAAAGAAAGAGAGATTTGTTTTTCTGATGGGTAAGAATTAAAAAGCCCCTATCTTTTTGCTTTTATCTTGGGGTCCATGAGAGACAGGCAAATATGTTTCCAGCTCTTTGCTCAAAGTAAAGGGTGTTTTCTACATCCAGTTGTCACCTGTCTTCAACAATAAAGAAACTGCACGTTCATTAACACCACTGCATTCCAGGCCGCTGAGTAAGATGCTCTGTGGTTACACATCTCTAATTACCACACTAATTTTAAAGCCAGCTTCAAAAAGGCAAATGTGTCATTTTGAACTCTGAGCTCTAAATATTCATGAACAGTCCATGCCTCACCTCCTCCATATGTCACAGTGCAGGGAAAGAAGTCAGTTTGTCTCCATCGATGACTGATTGGTTGGCAAAAGAAGAATTGGACCACGCTGTCCTTGGCCCCAGTGTACCTGGTCTGGATGGAGAGAACTGTGATCACATATTTGCATACAAGCTAGTGCCTTCCACACCTTTAAATATGAAGTGAACCCAAGTCACCTACGTAGACAAGCACGTCTATCACAACAGACTCTGGTACATGAAGTTTCCCAGAATTTTAAGATGTGATAGCATTTTAGTTAGATTTGTCATAAACGGGATCTCAGAATATCTTCAAATAATCTCCCTGGAGTCATTTCCCCAGGTAACTTCATGCCTGGGAATGAGTTCACAAAAATATAGGTGGACATTTTTTGTTTATTGGTTTCACTTTTTTTTTCTTTCTGATACATTTGAATTTAATTTCCATGAGAACAGGAACGGAGACTTAATCTGGGTTTGCTTACAACATGGCACATAATTGGGACTCTTACATTTAGGTAACAACATCTTTAAGCATCTCTAAGCAGATCCTGAAAAATTTTTCTGAAAGCACAACTACAGAAACTCAAATGTACACAAATCCGTGGTGTTTGCATATGAGCCTTTCAGTATCTAATTAAAATAAAGGAGGGGCACTACTGAACATGAGCAGGCAGTTATAGACAGAGGTAAGTTTACTTTCAGGTTATTTTACTCAGGCAGCATTGTCCTCTCCCTACTCTTTTTTTCTTCCCTCCTGATTGAACAAATGAGTGAATTGAGGAAAAGTCTCAGAATGCAACACAAAGAGAAAAAGAGAGAGAAAACAAAGGTTAAACTTGTGGAGGATAGAACCAGAAATGTCAGCATCACATGGAGTTCAAGAGGAAGAATAGAAGGCTTCCCTGGTGGAACAGTGGTTAAGAATCTGCCTGCCAATACAGGAGACACGGGTTCAATCCCTGGGCTGGGAAGATCCCACATGCTGTGGAGCAGCTAAGCCCATGTGCCATAACTATTGATGCCTGTGGGCCTAGAGCCCGTGCTCTGAAACAAGAGAAGCCACCGCAATAAGAAGCCTGTGCACTGCAATGAAGAGTAGCCTCCGCTCTCCACAAGTACAGAAAGCCTGCACGCAGCAACAAAGACCCAGTGCAGCCAACAAATAAAAAATAAAATAAATAAATTTAAAAAAAGAGAAAGAATAGAAAAAATAATGAAGAGGCTCTACACTTGATTACATAATTGTTGAGAATTTCCTAGACCTTAAGAAAGAGAGAAGTACTCAGTCTAAAAATATTCATCACATTCCGAGCAGACACTGTAAAAAATACAACAAAGATAAAGAGAAACTCTGAAAGTTATTAGAAAGAAAAAAATGATCCCCTATAAAGGAGTGAGAATCAGAATGATATCAGCTTTCTTGTGGGCAATTGGATGCAAGAAAACAAAAGCATTCAAAGTGATGAGGAACAATAGGTTTTAAATCTAGAATTCTACAAGTAAATTATTCATTGCTAATCAATAATCAATTGTCAACTTATAAACAATCTATGATCAAATTATCAATCAGTAATCAGGGAAATAGTTTTTTTGAGACACAAAATGACAAATTTTACGACTCAAACTTCACTAGGAAAAAACAACTAGTAAAAGATGTACTGAAAAAGAACTGATATAAATGCACAAGTAAGTCATGGGGTGCAAGAAGTAGTAATGGTGAAATAAATCAGTAAAGATTATTAGTAAATCTAAATAAGGGTTGACTGAAAAAAATAATGTATTTAATTATAAAACAGTAAAAAAATGTAAATTTAGAAAAAGGTGAGAAATTCCAGACATGAGATGTGTGGAGAGGGGGAGGGGCAGGGTTACAGTGACAGGATGAGGAGATCACAGGAAAGACTTCTAGGGAGTTTTGCTTCTGGCTAGGGAAGAATGGTTTGTTTCAGATGAATCCTCCCAGTGAGAATAAGTAAAAGTGCTGCATAAAATACTGTTTAATGTATTTGAAGGCATCAGAGAATTACCATAGTAGTGGGGAATTGCAGGGCCAATATCTCAGACACAAAGGAAACCCAGAAAGGTGAGTATAACACTTGGCACCACCTTTGGTACCACCACCTCTGCTCAAGACATTTTCCATTTTACAAGCAGTGACTGAGAAGCTGAGAAGCTGAACAGGGCTGTCATCAGACTCAAGTGGCCGGGGAGCAAAACCTGGAGCTACAGGCCCACCAAGGTGAGGAGTGTTCACACAGCATGCACAAACTTCCCTGACAAGGAATAGAACCCATGCCCCCTGCAGTGGAAGGGTAGAATCTTAACCACTGGACCACCAGGGAAGCCCTTGTTGCCATTCTTGTAATGAAGAAACCAACATCCACAGGGCTAAAAAGGTATGGTCACATAACTAACATGCCACTAAATCTGGGACTGATTCTAGATTTATCTGGCCCTAAAGGTCACAATGATTTCAGGAAACTGAACTTGGAAGTGGACACCTTGAAGATATTGAGTGCTCTGTCACTCAAGATGTTCAAGCTGCTGCCAGGATACTGCAGAGCAGGGGTTCCTGATCTGAGCCCCATTTCTCCAAGGGAACCATGGACTTGGATGGGAAAAGGATTACATCTTCATTGTCACAAAGCTCTAATGGATAAACATGTAGGTACCAACATATACTAGTATTAGGAATACCTGTGATTTTGTTACCAATAGAAATCATAGCTGTTTTCACATGACATGAACATTGTGGCAGGCATCTCAAAACAGCAATTATGTCCACCATCATTTCAAAATCAATTGTACTAGTACATCCTATTATTTAGTGTGTTAATAGAGAAGCAAATCTCTTACTATACCACACTTTTATTTTCTTCTTATTTTTTAAAGATTTATTGTTCATTTGGGTTTGTTTTTTTTGGTTGTTTTTTGTTTTGTTTGTTTTTTTGGCTGTGTTAAGTCTTCATTGCTGCTTACTTGCAGAAAGCAGGGGCTACTCTTCATTTTGGTGCACAGACTTCTCATTGCAGTGACTTCTGTTGTTGTGGAGCACAGGCTCTAGGGGCACAGGCTTCCGTAGATGCAGCACTTGGGCTCAGTGGTCATGGCTAGCGGGCTCTAGAGCACAAGCTCAGTAGTTGCAGTGTACAGGCTTTGTTGCTCCGTGGCATGTGGAATCTTCCCAGACCAGGGAACGAACCCCAAAACCTGAAAGCTTTTAGCAAAGCCCTCTTATGGGAAAGGTGAGAGAGGGGTGTGGTTAGTTGTTGCAAACTTCTAGGTGTCAGCTCCTTTGTTCTGGAGGTCAGGTCCTGATTAGGTGATGTGTTCCTGTAAAGCTGCACCAAACAAATGTTACTCTCTGTGCTGACAAGAAAGGGCAAGGTCCCAAGGCACAACTCTCACCCTCTGAGGTCTAGAACTGGCTAAGAGAAAGGGATCCCTGTGGGGGGAAGGGGTGGTTACCCCACCCCAGGGTACTCATCCAGCACCTAGTCTGGGTCCCCACCAGTGCCCAGGCCTGGCTGAGGAGGCAGATCTCTAGTGCTGGTCCATACTAACCTCTTATAGTTTCTGCTTTTAGGTGGTTCACGGGTGCATGGTCAGAGTGCTCTGTGTCTTGTGGTGAAGGATCCTGCAGTCACCAAGTGACAGGTCAGTGCACAAGAGCCAAGGGAACTGTGCAGGTTATGCCTCCAAGAGCACATGCCCCCAAAGACAGGCCTCTGGAAAGAAGGCCCTGTTCTAGTCAAGAGTGTGTTCAAGGGCTCGCTGAACCAGGGAACCAGGTGACACAGATACATCTCATGTTTTGATAGTAGAGTCATCCAGGATCACCATCCATTTCCTGTGGTCACACCCAAACAGCAAACAATTAAGAAAGGAGCTTCCCTGGCAGTCCAGGGGCAAAGACTTCACCTTCCAACGTGGGCAGGTGTGGGATCGATTCCTTGTTTGGGGAGCTGAGACCCCAATGAAGACTTTAATAATGGTCCACATTAAAAAATAAAACAAGAAAAAAATCATGCATCAGAGTCCCTCCCCAAGGCGGGGAGAACCTGACCCCTGCATGATAGTCAGGAAATTCAGCGGCACAGGGACCTGACCACAGCACACACAGGCTGCTTCACAGGACCTTGTTATCCTATCATGGGCCTCTTGGTCATAATTAACACAGGCCGCAGGGACAAACGTTCCCCTTGGGGCTTCTGACAATGTTTGGGAATATCAGTGCAGGAAGGCAAAACACGCTTTCTGCACTTCTGCCCCACAGTGCAGCAATTGTTGCTGTTGGGACTCATCGTACTAATTCTTTTAGGTCATTTTTCCATTTAGTTGTTTTGATTAACTCCAAGTACTACATGACCACCCGCTTCTCTAACTGGAAAAATCACAGCCCTAATTCTGTGCAAGGAGGATGCAAAACAGTTTATTAACAATCAATTTAATAAACAGCCACTCTGGCCAGCCTGTGAAGAAAACCCAGGGGTGACAGTGGTGATGACTCTGGGCTCAAGGTGGGACCAGTTGCAGGACTCAAGAACAGGCAGCTAGAGCTCCCACCTACCCAGGGTGGGGGGCCTGTACCATCACTGTCAGCACTGTGAGGCCCTGCTCTTCAACTGAACTCAGTAGCTTAGATGTTGAGCCTTCCCCAAGCCCTGAGGTGTCCACCCTGATACTCACAAGGTTCTACCATGCAGAAAAGGAGCTGCTGCATGAAGACCAAGAGTCAGGGCAGAAGACCAGCAAGTCTGCCAGTCCCCCACCCAGCCCGGAGGAGCGGACCACCACCCCAGCCCAGTGCCTCAGTG
Organism: Hippopotamus amphibius kiboko; assembly: GCF_030028045.1. Classification (NCBI taxonomy): domain Eukaryota; kingdom Metazoa; phylum Chordata; class Mammalia; order Artiodactyla; family Hippopotamidae; genus Hippopotamus; species Hippopotamus amphibius. Next base: position 57,948,457 of record NC_080192.1, on the reverse strand, counting down.
TGGCCCTGGGGTCTCCTCCTCCACCAGCAGCACTGGCAGCACGACTGGACCCCCAGAGGAAAGCAAATGTCGCCCGGATGTAGACAACACCAGAAGCCCCTCCCATGCTGGGCAGCCTGAGAGTGTGTCCCCAACCACTCCCTCTGGCCACAGCCAGAAACAGAAGAAGGGGGTGGCTGGGAGAATCTGGAACTGCATCTTAAAACATCCCTGCTGCAGGCTGCCCAACAGGAAATGTTTCAACAAAGTTAAGACCTTGTAAATAAACCCCATGACCATGAAGAAGCAAGATGAAAACACACAGGAGGGAAAATCCTTGGACTCTTTCTCTAGGTGTGTAATACATACATGCAAATAAAATGCCTCAGAGGACAAAAAAATAAAAATTAAAAAATAAAAATAAAATAAACCGCATGGATGACCAAAGGAGGTCAAGTTGCCGTGCTCACTGGGACTGGTCTGCTGGTTGATGGGAGTGTTCTCTGTGCCCCAGATGACTGAAGGAACTCAGGCTGCTGCACTCCAGGGGACCTGGTACAGTGAATGATGAGAGTGATCTCTGCATGGAATTCAAATCCAGCACCTCCATGACCATCAGAAGAATTGTTTAACACCCCCCCCAACCCTGCCTTGTTTCTTCCAGTGGCTCCTCCTGGCCCATGTTCACCCATGGATGAATCATGAGGTCCACTGTGTTGCTTCTGTCACTGGAGTTGATGGCAATCATTTTTTTTACACAGATTTCTGATCACTGATGACAGATACAGCAGAATGCGGTATTGCCCTCTTAGGATTTGCTGCCGCAGGTCCCAAAACCATCATCCCCCAAAGGGCAGAGACCTGGTTACCATGGTGTACAGGACGACTCCCAGGCTCCACACATCCACTGCAGGGTCATACTAGCTCTCCCCCAGGAATGTTTCCGGGGCAGTGAAGCAGGGGTACCACAGAATGTGTCAAACATTTCCCCCCTCCTCACAGTTATTGCCAAGGCCGAAGTCACAAATTTTCAGATTCATGTGGGCATCCAAGAGGAGGCTCCCTGGCTTCAGATCCCGGTGTACGATGCCCCTCTGATGACAGTGCTTCAGGGTGGAGACCAGCTGCCAGAAGGGGCCTCAGGCCTCTGCTTCTGTCATGCAGCCGTGGTCCTCCAAATGGCTAGAAATGTTTCCCCCACAGAGGTACTCCATCACTATGAACAAATAAAATGTATTGGATTACAAATTGGAAATATAAAAAATATATTTCCAATTTATTTTTTAAATGGAAACCAATTATATTGAAATACAGTTATTGAAATATTTTTAAATGTGTGATGTTGCAGAAAATCGATCCCATGAGAGACCAAGCACCACACTCAGAAGGTTGGAGAACTCAGGTTTATTGAGCTGGTGGACCCAGATGAGCTAACGCTCCAAAATTCTGGGGCCCCGTTTCAGGGGAATCTTTTCCTTTTATAGGTTAAGTCATATAGCTATAATTGGCACAAACTGATTGGTTGGTTTAAACGAGGCTCTAGTTGAGTTTGGCACAAACTGGTTACATAATTACTATAGATTAGGGCAGTTACAGAGCTCAGGAGTTGCTATGGGTTACATGCAAGGAGTGGGAAGGGTTCCAAACAGAAACTTGCATGAGCAGGAGCAGGACATTCCATACTTATCAGAACATCTTAAGGTTAGAGCTGATAACTAGGTCATCTTGTTCTTATCGCAGAACAGCAAGCAGTCTTTACAGAAACATAGCTAGCATAAAGTTATAAAATTCAAATTTTCCCCCATCATTCCCCCCTCTTGACGCCCTTTAAAGTTCTTATAAGATGTCAACTTCTTGGTCATCCAGGCCCAGGGGCTGGTAACCTCTCAGAGCTAGGAGGTGTGTGGCGGCCCCCCTATCCGAGGTGGCTTCAACTAGGCTGGATATTATCCTCATGAATAAAGGCAAGCAGCAAGGTAAGAGGAGGCAGGTCCCAAGGAGGAGTACAACTATTTCCACAAGAGTTTTGAATCCTCCTAAGTAAGAGAGCCACCCCCAAATAGCTCCCCGGGATTCCATCCTTTCCAAGTCTGGATTGGGACATGAACTATTTTAGTCATCTTGTTGGCTATTTTTTTTCTATAACCTTGCCCTTATCATTTATCTTTAGACAACAGTTACTGAGATTGAACTTCCCATAGATGCCTCTCTCTGCAGCCAGTAAGTAATCTAGGGCCAGGCGAGTCTGATAAATAGCATTATGCATCTTGGTTTGTCATTTTGTTAATAAATTAAGAGCCTTGTCCATTTCATTAGTAATGATTTCAACTACTGCCTGGAGCTGGATAATTCTGTTAAACATGTAAATTGGGGTGCGGAAGCCCCAGGACCCATCTTCAGCCCAGATGTCACCTTGTAGGGATTTAGTGCTTTTCTAGATATGAGGAGATGCAAGGGTTGGGCTCATAAAATCAGCTCCTGAAGATATCTAACTATCTAAAGACCTATTCTACCCATCCTCCAGGGCACAGAGTGCCTCATTTCTGGTCTCCACCCTGAATTCCCTTCAGGGGATGTGGAAGGTCAGTAGCTGCAGCACCACATAGTGATTTAGTCCTTGTACAGGCAGATGGCAAGTTCCAATTTGTAGTTGACAGGGGCCCCTCATGGTCATAAATTCGATCATGCTTTGGGAGGCATTTCATGACCATTTGTCCCACAGTGCTAGGAAGGCTCATTCCTAGGTCTGATGAAGATCTCGCCGATAGGCCACTCAATGTGCCAGTGCTGGGCTAGGTCTTTGTAACAAAAGCCAAAGTTCTCTGGACCACCTCTATTCCTAACCTGTTATTGTCCAGGAAAAAATCCCTCTTGTTGCATCTTCCCATATCCAGAGTTACACTATTATAATCATTGATAACATACAGAACTATATATTCAATCAACTGCATCAAGTAGCCTAGACATCATTATTTTTGTTGACGGTTCAGTCACACATTTAATAATATGAGAAGTAATAATCTTGAAAAGCAGGCAAAATACAAATATAGCTGGTAGTGTCAATAGAGTTACAAGTAAAAAGCCACGAGCTTCCCAAGCCAAACCAGTTTTTGAAGAGGTCAAGACTTCGGATTGGGTTGCAGAAATCTGAGCAGGTATTATTAATTGGCCAGGAAAGGGGATCCCTGAACAGGACTATTGTTTTTTCTTTTTCTTTCTTTCTTTTTTTTTTTTTTTAGAGCAAATTTCCTAAGGGCCATCTAATTAGAGCCTTGGAGGGGTGAAACCCGCCAAGGCAGCCCAAAAGTACTAGTCATAGATAATTGGCCGCAAACCCAACTATTGGATTGATTTTCAAAATTAGCATAGGATTATGCTCATGATAGAAAAACATGTGATTTATATGTAAAGGTCCAAGAAGTCATGAAAATATTATAAATGCTCATACTATTCAGGTCCAGCATCTTGGGCTAGCTGTCTACTTCTGATGTCGGCTTCTTCTAGTCCTAGTGAGTGTAGTTTCTCCTTTGATAAGTGTCCTTTCATCTAGGTTGCAGGTTGTCTTTTAAATTATGTCCTTTTAGTATCCATAATCATTCAAAGAGAGATTATGGAGATAAGCTTCAGAAACAAACTTAGAGTGTCCTTTTAAAAACTTAGTTGGATTTTACATTACTATAGCACAACAGCAAGGAACTTTCCAGGGAGTGAATCTTAGTAAATACAGACCTCCATCAGCAAAACTGGCATTTAATATTTATTGAACCATAATCTTCTTCTCTTTAAAATTACCCTCATTTTTACCTAATATAACCAGATTAAGGCTAATTTGTTTGCAAAATAAATCTGGTCTCAAAAGCAACTTGGCCTGATAATTGATCATATAGGTTTTGGCTTTGTTGAAACTTGTATAAAGAGTCTCAGGCTGGACTTTTAAAAGACCTTTCAGGGCTAGGAAAGCCATGCCAAGGGCTTGGGCTTAACACAGATTTTTGCCTAACAAATGTAGGTGAATTCCTCCCTTTTCAAGGTTCCCAAAATACCTTAAGTTTTCTACACCTCTTAGTGAGGTAGCCTTTCTAATTTATCTGATAAAGCTGCTGGGAAACTAAGAGTTTCCAATGTCTGGAGGGAACAGAGAGAGAAAAGATAGATGTTTCAACCCTGCTTACAAATGTACAATCTACCAAATTATTGTAAATTATAATTAGTTTGAAGGGAAGGTTTTCCTTACACCTGGAAAACAGATTTAAACCAGTAATTTTTTAGATAGAAACCATAAAATTTATAACCATATTCACCAGTTTACTCAGTCCTATGTAACATCCTTTTGTTAACAGCTTATGAAGCCATCATGTTTCTCATTAGGATTCTTCAATTTTTTTTTTTTTTACCCCATTCAGCATTATGGTCTGAAAGTCAGAAACTTGTATTTATTCAAAAGTCCTTCTTGTAAATCTTCTTGAAGAGGAAGCATTTTGCAAAGGTATCAGAATAAAATCAGAATCATCCTAAGACATAAGGCTTAAGAAGGCATGTTTAAAATCTGATTGCAAGGTCAATCAATTAGGTTATTGTTATGTCATACAACATTTTAAGATAATAACTAGAATTATGACTGATAACATTTTACCAGGACATATCAGAATTTTAGGAACTCCATGTAATTTCTAGAATATCTATATTAATAACAATTACCATACACTAAAATCTAACATTTATTCATTTGACAATACTTCTTATGTAACTTAATGTACCAAATGAACCTAGTTTATATCTCTCTTTGGGATGTTTCAGGGGCCCTTTGAAGCATCTCAAAGTTAGCTAGAGGTCAAAAGGACTTCATTAGAATTTGTTTTAGGAAGTTTTGTCCAAAATACCCAAAAAGGATTTAGAACACTCTGTCAGATAGGCTCACAGGTAACTGTGAAACAATAGTTAGTCACTTAGCCAAAATAACAAGAACAGATCACTTAAAATGTAAAGAAACTTAAAATCTTTTTATCAAAGGGCAGTTCAACATTTTAAGAAAACTTGTCCTCTTAAAGGAGAGAAAAGCCAAAATCAAATTTTGCACCAGCTTACTTTCCAAATTAATTTACTCAACTAAATCTATCTAAACTTAGTCAGTCCTGATCATGCACAAAACTCTTTTCTCGGGGTCCACTTTCCACACACCTTCTTATCACTTTCTGTATCATTACTTTATTTCCCATTCAGTCACCTGTAAGTCAGACCTACCTTCTTTTCCCTTAATAAAATGTAATTCCATTCCTCAGGCCTTCTTTACTGAAAACACACATCCTACTTTTCTTAAGCAACCATGAACTGTCCCTTGTGACAGCATTCTGTAGAATGGTGAACATAAATACCAGTGATATTTTCTAAAAACATTTGCTTTCTTTACAGAACGTGGCACCAAGCATGTTTATCAATAGTCCTAAATATATTTTTGTCTCTCTGTAAAAGCAAGCCAACGTTCAGTAATTTAGGTTTCAGTATCTTATTTTATTTGGAAATGATCCAGCTGGTCATAAGCTTTCATCACTTAATTTAGGGCAATTCCAGAATTTCAAGTTACCAGGATCTGGAGAGACTATTTTAGGTAAATATTCCTAAAGCATAATTCCTCTTGACAGAGTTTATCTAAAAGCTCTTATCTCATTTACATTTTCTTTCCTCAGAAGTTTCTTTACATCAGGTTACTTTCCATGCTGACAAATTTGTAACAGACACAACAGGACCTTATTTAGCTTATATTACATATAGGCACAATAAAAAATTTATATAAAAATTATACTTGATGACTCTAAAACATGTCTATATTAATCAAACCAATTAGCTTAAGCCATCTTCGATATCATATATCAGTTTAGTACTGAATTTTCCAGATGTCATGAACCTGAAATTCATTCTGGCCAGATTATTTTCTATTTCTGAGTATCTATAAGCGCTTAATAATTTTTTAAAGCCAATTAGAGCTCTTTTATGAATTCTTTTTTGCAATACCATACACCTACAACAAACATATAGATACACATGAACACACACACAAACACAGAGGCCTCATGATTCTCATTCTAAAATTTCAGTACTGAGTCAGGTACAACATGAAAGCCATCAGTCACAAAGGGTTGGATTTAAATTGGCTTCTAGCAGATGGAACAAATCGAGGTCACCTATCTAGATCGCTAAACCCTTTTACTATTTGCAGAAAAGACAGGATTTCTATTTATATTTGACAAGTCAAGTTTTAAATTACTTTAATTTTTTTTAATCTGCATTTTAAAAGAAAGCAGAGATAAGTGTTCCTTAGATGACCAGATAAGACATTTACCTCTCAAAGGTACAAGCAAGTTCCTCCCAAGATGACCCTGTTCCCCCTTTGTTGACAAGTGTAATCTATTTCTTTGACCAGGAAGGAGGAGGCGCACATGGAAAGGCCCCGTCCTAGGGCCTAATAATCCAGGTAGCGCCGATGTCGCCACTCCCAGAAAGCCCAGAATTCCCAGACAGCACCACCATGTGCCTCCCTGAAGATGGCCCTGATCATCAACTTTCTCAGGGAGATGGGGCTGAAAGGAGGCGGCCCCTTGCAATGGGGTTCGCAGAGGAATAACTTCAGGTGGGGCTCCGGAGGGTGTCTGGGGTGATTGACCCTCTCGAGGGCACTGAGCAGGCAGAGGAGCAGTATGTGTGTACTCCTCGCCTAAATGAAGAGCCTGAAATCTTTGGGGAATCAGGGGATTATGAAGGACGGGTGGCAGGGGAAGGCAGCCTTATAATGAGAATCCAAAAGTATACAAGAACACATCAGAGTGTGCCTCTCCACATGGACCAGCCCAGGGGACCTAGAGAGAGAGAGGTGTAGACCTGTCTGGCAAAAGGGGCAAGTCTTTTGGGGAAAACCTAATTTCTCAATAAGTTGGCTCAAAAAGTCAGCTGACAGAAGGGGAGAGTGAGCCTTAAAATTTTAAGAAAACTTTGGCGGAGGGCCCTAGGGCAAAAGCGCCGTTTGGACATACATAATTGCTAAATCAAATCAGTAACAAATTCCCCCCCTGTGTCGATGATGCAAAGACAAACAAGGGTGGGTGTCCCCTCTGAAAAGGAGGCCACTCAGGTGCCCACCTGGCCATGTCCCCATGGGGAGCTTAGGTGCCTCTTAGCTTTGGTGGGTGGTATAAAGTTCCACTTGAATCTGACTAGTAGAGAGGGACTGGGTCCCCCAGAGACAGATACTGCCCTGAGCCATATGAGGTCACCACGGAACCGCAAGTTAGGGCCCACTGGGACTCCGTAGCCATGAAGGCCATGGGGCCACACAATTGCCCTGGAATGAGGACAAACCAGGGCACTCATTCACACACACATTCACACCAGAGTTTATCACAGTGCTTCTACCCCAGGAAGGCCTCTAACTGGTGGGTACCCTCCCCCCCTGGAAAGGCCCCTGCCTGATGGGCACCCTCTCCCCCTGGAGAACCCTGCCTGATGGGTAGCTTCCCCCTCTGGGAAGGCCCCTGCCTGATGGTCTTCTTACTGAAGACCGTAGGAGGTGATCAAGCTCCTCTTCCATCCAGAGATGGGACCTGACCAGTTTCAGCACCCCAGGGGCTCACCTGATCCTATGGCCATTCCTGGTGAACTGATCCATGCCTCAAAAGAGTCCAGTTGGGGCCGGCCATCTGGAGAGTCGGAGCACCGGTCCGAAAGAGAACCCGTAATACCATCGGGTGGCGCGCCTCCTCTTTCATCTCGGAGCTCCTTCGCCCCGACCCGGCCAAGCCACCGGTCCGGCAGCTCAAGGGGCTTGGCATGGTTGGAATCTCACTGGGGCCTCCAAAAATATTGCAGAAAATCGATCCCACGAGAGACCAAGCACCACACTCAGAGGGTTGGAGAACTCAGGTTTATTGAGCCGGCAGACCCAGATGAGCTAACGTTCCAAAATTCTGGGGCCCCATTTCAGGGGAATCTTTTCCTTTTATAGGTTAAGTCATATAGCTATAATTGGCACAGACTGATTGGTTGGTTTAAACGAGGCTCTAGTTGAGTTTGGCACAAACTGGTTACATAATTACTATAGATTAGGGCAGTTACAGAGCTCAGGAGTTGCTATGGGTTACATGCAAGGAGTGGTGGTGGGGGGGGTTCCAAACAGAAACTTGCATGAGCAGGAGCAGGACATTCCATACTTATCAGAACATCTTAAGGTTAGAGCTGATAACTAGGTCATCTTGTTCTTATCGCAGAACAGCAAGCAGTCTTTACAGAAACATAGCTAGCATAAAGTTATAAAATTCAAATTTTCCCCCATCAATATAGGGACTTCCCTGCTGACACAGTGGTTAAGAATCTGCATGCTAATGTTACTGAGTCCAAGCTCGTTCTGTTCGCCGCATGACAGGCCAATGAATCCGAGACGAGGTGTTGAGGCAAGGAATCCAACTTTATTCAGAAAGCCAGCAAACTGAGAAGATGGCAGACTAATGTCTCCTTAAAAAACCCATCTTATTGTGGTCTGGATGCTATTTTGTTTTATAGAACCAGAGAGGGAGGGGCTGTGGGGAAGTCCTCAGTGAAAGGATATGTTAATTTCAGCCATTCACACAGGTGGGCAGGGCAGATTGTCCACCCGTGGGCTGAACAGAGGCACTTTAGTTCAACATTCAGGGAGAGGGGCAGTGTTCCCAGAGGCAGGCGATCATATATGATTACAATAACAAAAGCAACAGAAAGCAAAAATTTAAAGTCAAAGAAACAGATCTAACATGGAGTCCAATTTAGCTATACATGGTGACATTGATGCAGGAGACATGGGTCCAAACCCTAGTCTGGAAAAATCCCACGTGCCACGGAGCAGCTAAGCACGTGCGCCACAATTATGAACCTGCGACCTAGAGCCCACTAGCCACAACTACTGAGCCCGAGTGCTGCAACTACTGCAGCGCCTGCCCCTAGAACCCGTGCTCCACAACAACAGAAGTCACTGCAATGAGAAGCCCATGTACCGACATGAAGAGTAGCCCCTGCTCAGTGCCAACTAAGCAGCGATAAAGACCCCATGCAGCCAAAAAAAAAAAATAATAATAAAATAAATGTGATACAGTAGGAGATTTGCTTCTCTATTAACACTCTAAATAATAGGATATACTAGTACAATTGATTTTGAAATGGTGGTGGACATAATTGCTGTTTTGAGATGCCTGCCACAATGTTCATGTCATGTGAAAACAGCTATGATTTCTATTGGTAACAAAATCACAAGCATTGCTAATACTGCTATATGTTATGACCTACATGTTTACCCATTAGAGCTGCATGACAATGGAGATATAATCCTTTTCCCATGCAAGTCCATGGTTCCCTTGGAGAACACCATGAGGCCCAGGTCAGGAACCCCTTCTCTGCAGTATCCTGGCAGCAGCTTGAACATCTTGAGTGACAGGGCACTCAATATCTTCAAGGTGTCCACTTCCAAGTTCAGTCTCCTGAGATCATTGTGACCTTTAGGGCCAGATAAATCTAGAATCAGTCCCAGATTTATTGGCATGTTAGTTATGTGACAATACCTTTTTAGCCCTGTGGATGTTGGTTTCTTCATTACAAGAGTGGCAACAAGGGCTTCCCTGGTGGTCCAGTGGTTAAGATTCTACCCTTCCACTGCAGGGGGGCGTGGGTTCAATAGATGGTCAGGGAAGTTCTGTATGCTGTGTGCTGTGGTAAAAGAAAAAAGAAAAGAATGGGGAACAAGATAACACTTACATAAGATAACATGTAAATATGTAAATATCTCTCAGCACAAAGAGCCCATAGGCCCTTTAATAATACTTTCTTCCCTTGAGTTTCAATGAGTTGAAATCCACCCTTTTGAAACTTCCACCCAATTTCTCCCTAGCTCAACTCGCTGAAGCTGTTACCAAAATGCAAGGGCAGTGAGGCCACACAATACCGAAACATTGGTGTTTGGAACAGAGAACAGTTTATTATAGGGCCATGCAAAGAGGTGGGTGGCACATGCCTGAAAACCCCCCCAAACTCAAAAGCTTTCAGCAAAGCCCTCTTATGGAAAAGGTGAATGAGGAGTGTGGTTAGTTGTTGCAAAATTCCAGGTGTCAGTTCCTTTGTTCTGAAGGTCAGTTCGTGGTCAGGTAATGATGTTCCTGTAAATCTCCACCAAACAAATGTAACTCTCTGAGCTGACAAGAAAGGGCAAGGTCTCAAGGCACAACTCTCACCCTCTAAGGTGCAGACCTGGATAAGGGAAAGGGGGATAGGGGTGGCTACCCCATTCCAGAGCACTCACCCAGCACCCAGTTTGGGTCCCCACCAGTGCCCAGGCCTGGCTGAGGAGACGGGTCTCCGGTGTTGGTGGTTCCCCCAGGGCCAGGTGCCCAGAACCTGCCCAGCTGTCATTGCTGAGGGAGCTGGGTGCCCAGAACCCAACCGGCCCTCATTCTCCTCAGGCTGCCCACACAGTGGGGTCCGGGTAGCCCAGACTATGTCTCATGCAAACGGCCACTGTCATGAGGGTGGCAGAGGTAGGAGTGCGGTAGAGGTTCACCGCTGGCTCAGGACCTTGGCCTGGACAGTGGATGGTCTTGGCCAGGGCTCTGGAGCCCTGAAGGACACACCCCCAGCCTGTTCCCTGGGACCCCAGAGGAGACAGCCGGGATCAGCCTCTTACCTCACTCTCCACCTGAGGAGCACACTCCACCAACAGTTGAGGGGAAAAAATGGTCCCCACTAACGGTCGCTCACTGAGAGTTGCTCATTTGGGGGAGGGGCCTATTGCGGTGCCAACCAGTGGCTGAGGGGGGCCCCCTGTGGTGCCTGCCACTGTCTGAGTGGGACAATTAGAGTGGCATTAGTGGTCTCCTGGTAACCATTGCCTGGTAGTGGGGTGAGGGAGTAACAGCCGGCAGCAAGGGCTGTGTGCTAAGGGCTGCACACTGCTGGCTCTACTATAAAGCCACATGAGCGACAGCTCTTATATCCTTGAAGACGGCTCTATCCCACCTCTATGTTGGTTGTCTCTACATGGTAATTCTGTTGCTTCTCTGAGTAAACAGAATCTGAGAATATGGCTGGGAGTTATCTGTGCTGCTGCTCATTCCCAGAGAGACATGTGAAAGCCCTGAAACAGCCATAATGGCAGGATCAATCTTTCCCTGGTAAGGCTCTCCCTGTAGGGTCTGTCCTACCAGTCTTTACTAAACTCCTGTAGTTTTGTTCTTTGGTTCATGGGTTTGAGGTCAGTGTGCTCTGTGTCTTGTGGTGAAGGATTCTGCAGTTGCCAAGTAACAGGTCAGCGCACAAGAGCCCATGGAACTGTGCAGGTGATGCCTCCAAGAGCACGTGCCCCCAAAGACAGGCTTCTGGGAAGAAGACCCTGTTCCAGTCTTATACTGCAGTATCTTGAAAAGTACAGTAGTATAAGCTATCTCACTGCTGCTTGTATGCATGCTTCCAGACAAACTGAGCTTGAAATAAAGATACTGTGCAACTGTACTCTACACAATACTGTACAGTAAAGTACACAAAAGCACGGCCACTTGTAGAGGATGCACACGTGATAATGTATGCCAGACACGTGAACTAACTTACAGGATTGGACATGCAAATGCATGTTTGCATCTTTGAAAGTTCACAACTTGAAGGTTCATATGGAGGGGACTTACTGTATATTTTTAATACCTACTCATGGTTGAGGTTGTGCCAAGACCTGTCAGTGTTCAGACGAGAGGCTCTCAGAAGCTAGATTCAGGCTGACTGGAAGCTAGAACTTCAGGATCAGTTTTTCCTTTAAGTATGCAGACATATACAGTACTGTGGGACTACAAGTGTGATCCCTGATGACCACCAAAGTCAGAAGATTTGGAGAAGTGGTCTGGGTGGCAGTTGCAGAAATCAGGGCTCCAAATGAGTGTATAAACTTCTTTTCTGGGTGATACTTGTGAGCTAGAGTGAGGAGGAAGGAGAGCGCCTCCACAGCCTACATTGCTTGAAAGTAGCTCCACAGGTCACTACATGTGAGCCAGACCTGAAGCCAGCCCCCTCAGGCTGAAGCTCCAGGACAAGCAAAGAGCCCTCCTTCTCAGAAAGACTGGGGATGTGTTTCAGTCCTCTGTCTGTACAGTGCCCTGGAGGTGGTAGCCTGCTGAGAACTCTCTCTCTGATTGCCACAGTCCTGTGGGACCGAGGAATGCAAGCCCTACAGCCCCCACCACCTCCCTACCCTCCCACACCTGTCCCTACCCCCACCCCTCCCACCCCCAGCCACCAGAGCCACCAGATCAAGGAGCATCCCCTAGGTGGCACTGGATACATATGAACTTATTTACAAAACTGAAACAGACTCACAGACTAAGAAAATGAACTCATGGTTAGTAGGGGGGAAGGGTGGGAGGAAGGGATAGTTAGGGAGCTTGAGATCAACACTCACACACTGCTATGCTTAAAATAGATGACCAACAAGGACCTACTGTATAGCACAGGGAACACTGCTCAGTATTCTGTAATAACCTAAATGGGAAAAGAATTTCAAAAGGAATAGATATATGTACATGTATAACTGAATCAGTTTGCTGTACACCTGAAACTAATACAACTTTGTTAATCAACTATATCCAATATAAAATTAAAATTTAAAAAAAATCAGGGTGCCAGAGGTAAAAATCAGAGCACTGGATGCATGTACACTTGCCACCAGGAAACACTGGTGCCACGGAGCCTAGAAGAGGGTGAGCACGAAGACAGCTTCTACCCTCAGATGTCTCTGGAGGGGATTACAGTCATCCCCAAGATGCCTGTTTAGTCAGAAGACTGACCCTTGGGCATAGCCATGATGCTTAGCTAATAGGCCTCCTTCACAGAAAGAACGAGCACCTGGCTGTGCCCTGGGGGATGGTTGCTGTTTAAGAAGGCTTTCTGCATTGGTCCCAATCCTGTGGGACCCCCAAGTATAAGCCCTTTTGGCCACTAGAGCCATGTGATATAGAGGTGTCCTCTGATAGCAATCACAAAAATCAGGTACCAGATAGGAGTGTGAGCTCTTTTCTGGATGACACCAATTCTTACACTCTTGAGGGACCAGGAACACAGGCTCCCCTGTCCTCCAGAGCTGGGCGATCCAGAGGCATGTGCTATGCAGCAGTCACTAAAATCAGGGCAGCCTTGTGCAAAAGCTCTTTTCTGGGAGATTCTGAAGCTCTGGAGAGCAGCAGAGGGAGAGCTTGACAATGGCGCCCACTGATCCTCCTCCCCAGAGTGTCCCCGCTGGCTCCTCAGAATGTGTGTTAAATTAGATGCCTAATGTTTTTACCTCTCCTCTTAATATCAGATTGCAACTTGTATTCAGTTTACTTACATTTGTTCCTTTTTCGTGTTTATCCAATGGAATTTGAGCAGAAGACTAATATTTAACGAGCTGAAAACTGATTCTGAATATGCTAACATTGGAATAATACATAGTGCTCAGGTTGCATGAAAATATTGGTAATATGGCAATATAGAATATCATTAGTAGTGTTTTATGTGTTTCTTAATTACACTGATACATTGATAAATTGCACAATGGCCCTGATAAAGTCTGTCCTTTCATCTTCCCTTTCTCTCCTTGCTGTAGAAATTGCTATGGATAACAAGAGATGTGGATCAACACTTAGATTAAAGCAGTTAACCTTCTGTTGGTATTGGTTATTATTTTGAATTTGTAGTTTTTGTAAAATAGAAACATTTCACAATAGGTATTTCACAGAAACCTCAAATACTTGATTTTTTCCCCATAAATTCTTCTGTTGGTACTTCAAGTTGGTATCTAATAACAAAAAACAAAATACACCTCCATGTGTTATATAAAGTCTAAAGACAAGAGTGATAGCAAAATAAACCAAGCTTTCAAAGCAAAAAAATGAAAAAAAAAATTAGATGCCTGCCCCTTGGTCCTCAACATGCTTACAGAAATTTATCCTGTTCTCCAGGCAGAGTTTTCTTCCTCTCATTGTCCCTGTTCCAGTGAATGGCACCACCCTTTAGCTGCATGGCCTCCTTCAATCCTTTTTCTGCTTCATTCCCCCGTATAACAACAGTCACCAAGTTCTATTGGTTTTTCTCCTTAATGTTTAATAAAGGAATCTATTCTCTCCAGATCCCCTGCTCCCACCATTGTTTCAGCACCCTTTGTGTCTCCCCTCAGTCGCTTCAGTAACCACCTAACTGGTCCTACTGACCCTTGACTCCCTCTTCCCCATTTTAGGTCATATCCAGAATGATGATTCTAAAGCACCAATCTGATATTTTTAACCACTTCTTACAATAGTTAAACCATTTCCTATTTCCTTAAGGATAAATTCCACCAAACTTCTTATGGTGGAGAATAAATTTCCATCTTTATGGGCACTGGGTGACCTCTGCAGTTCTTTCTCCTCACTCCTACTCCATGTACTTTAAGCTCCAGTCATAAAAATTCAGTTTATGATTTCCCAAATGCACTATATTTTCCTTTGTGTCTGTGCCTTTCTGCACGCTGGTCCCTCTACTTAAAACAGTCTCCCCACCACTCCCACCCCCTTCACTTGGTGTGTTTCACTTGCCCTAAAGTATTAGCTTACATGTTCCTTCATGTGCGAAGCTTCCCCTTCTTTCCAGTCTGCATTAAATACAGCTTTTGTGTGCCAATGGCATCCAGTGTTTACCTTTATCATAAGCCTTTATTTCCTTTGCAATCCTCTGTTTCCCTCCAAAGGAGGCAATTAAAATTAAAAGTTTAAGACTAGGACTTCTCAGGGAGCTTGGGGAAGGCACTCAAGAATCAGACAGGTTAAGCCTACACCATTTGTTTACAATCTTCCATTGTTAAGACCCTAGAGGACCACAAAATCATGGTTTCTAATATTAAGTTTCTTAAGGAAACTTATGTCACATTATATCCTTAGCACCAGCATAGAGTCTCACATACGGTGAGCAATTTGTGAACATTTTTGAATGAATGAAATCATGCTAATGGTTTATTTCCTTTCAAAGTATAAGATATATAGTCAAAGCTGTACTCAGAAGAAAATTAATAGCTTTAAATATTTTAAGTTTTTAAAAAGCCAATTAAACTAAACATTAACTCAAAGATTTAGAAATTCCACGTGAGTTAGAAACAGAAGGAAATTTCTTTGATTTGACAACAACAACCAGAAAAGAAAAGCAAACGACATGCTTAAGGATGAAACATTAGTAATGTTCCCTTTCAAGTTGGAAATAAGATGAATTTGCCTGCTATAACTTATTATTCAGCAGTGTTCTAGAGACACTAGCTAATACAATATAATCATTAATAGAAATTATAGGTATAAATATAGGAAAAAGATAAAATTGGCATTACATATAGTTGATATGATTGCTTACCTTTAAAAAGACAAGGAAATCATTTAAAAAGTGTTCAAGATAATAAAGTTTAGAAAGATGATTGGATACAAGATAAATATGCGAGTGTTCCTTGCTTTCCTGTTTGTCAGCAATAAACGGCTGTAAAATATATTTTAAAAGAGCCTGCTTACTATGACAATAAAAAGTATAAGGTGCCTAGGAATAAATCTATCAAGAATGATACAAGACCTACCTACATTGTGGTTAAGAGGTAAGTTCTGGAGTAAACTGCATGGGTGTGAATCTCAGATCCAGTGTTCACTAACTGGTGAACTTAGGAAAGTCTCACCTCTCCATGTGTTTATATTTGTAGAAGAAACAACAAAAAAGAAATAGGCACCTGTGATTAGCACTTCTCTGGGTATTTAGGTTCTGGGCTAGTTTTGACTTGACCAGCTTTCCCTCCTGTAAGACACAGCTAGCAATGACTGCTTCCCAGAGGTCAGGAAAACCTGTGAGGATCAAAATGTCCAAGTGTTCACGGGAGCATGTGTTTTGCCTTTTGTGAGGTGCATTGTAGATGTTCTGATTAGAGCGATGACATTTTTTTCTTGTCAGAAAGCCTTGTCTGCCACAGTCTCTCTAGCCAGAGCACTGCAGGAAGAGAGGAAATCCTCAAAACTGTAACCTAGCTGGAGCTCAGGCATCATCGGAGGCAGCCCCAGCTCTTAAGAACCAAATGAGATTCCTCCGAGGTTCATATCCCACAGCCCAGCAAATGGCTAAGACTTCTCAAGACGTGGGGAAAGAAATTCTTTCAACTCCTCACACTCCTCTCTGTGTCCAGAGATGTTGCTTACTGTTTGCTCACCCCTACATCGACCCAAACTTAAAACGCAACACTTCTTTGTGTTCCCTCAAATAATCCTCTTTCACAAAAGCATAGATGGACAAAATCCATTTCCCTAAAGATTTTGTCTTCCTCCTGAAGGAGGAACATTACATTGCAGATGCACAGCCAACCACTTAAAGATCCATATTCGATGTTTGTTTTTGAAAACCTTCTTTGTGACACCGCACTGCTAGGAATTTCTCTCTGTGTCTCTGCCTCCACATTTATCCAGCTTGACCAGCTCCTCTTTTCCAACCACTCTCGTGTTACCCCCACTCAACTTCAGATTTTTCTCCCTTTCCCATACAGAGCAAGACCACACTCTTTGGCTCCTATTCCTTGACATCTATACATAAATCAATCTGGTGCTCAGCAGACCAAAGCCCTTTGTTTCAGCAGCATCCCCCACCTGCCATAGAGGAGCTAAAGAAATAGAAAGAGCTGTTTTTCCTATTGCATGTGATTAAACCCATTTGCTGACTTGTGGTCAAAATGCTAAATGGTATTGGTCATATGGTTCTGTGACCCTATTCTTAAAGGAATTCACCTTTGTCATATTTGTTTTTATTCTAAAGGTGTCCCTCAGCCTAATGTAACTTGGTTGAAGAAAGGAAGATCTCTGAGTGAAAATATTTCCTTGCTTTTCAGTGGACCCCTGTTGTTGCAGAATAAACATTATTGAAAATGAATTTTCAAGGGAAACCCCTTGAAAATGAAGGAACCTATGTCTGCACAGCCACCAATGCTCTTGGAAAGGCAATGGCAGCATGCATCCTCCACTTGCTGGGTAAACATCAAATCCTTGTTGTCCTTCAAGTGCTTCCTATACTATGTACAAAGTAGAACCTGGTTTTCTTGGTTGTGGAGACAAGAAGTAAACAAGTGGACATTAAATGGTTTTAACTATTGGTGCCACTACCTACTTACAGACAAGCACTAAATCTAATATTCTCTCTTACCAGTTCTTCTCCTAGAAAGTTGTGACTTTCTTGCTGCTACTACTTCTCTGCATAAGAACCTCCACTGGGATATAAACTTTCTGCCCAGAATCAAGATCCTTCATATCCTGCCTCTACATCTGCTTAAGTCCTTACCCTGACCTCCATTGTAAGCTAACACTAAATTCTGTTCTAGGCAACATGGTTTCCTGCCCTGTGATCCAGTGCTCTTGGACACACATACACACACACACACACACACATACACACACACCCCATGCTGCTTCCCTGGAGGTCTGGCTTCCATTCCTACCGCTGTTCCAGGAAGAAGTGTCCTTCACTGCCTGTATCATGTCATCCCAACACCTCTCATCCTGTGGGACAAACTGAATTCCTATTTCCCATGTGAATCCTGCTCTGATTTTTTTGGACCTCTCCTTTCTCTAGTCTCACCCTTGGTCCCTAAGTCCTCACACACATTGGTCTCCAATTATTTCCTCTTTCACTTATGTTTCCTTAACTAAATTGTGGGTCCTTTAATGGTAGAGACCATGTCTAAAGTTTCTTTTGCAGCCTTAAGAATATAACATAGATGAGGCACACAGCATGTGCTCAGTAAATACTAAGCAGTTGAGTCTTAAGACACCTTAGAGTGGGGTCAGTATTGTAATTTGGGGAAAGTCATTGCAATGAACTCCCAGCACAGGATGATAAGCTGGCTTCATATGTTGCTGTCTGTTAGGGATAAGATGTGGAGCTTACCAAACCCTTGTCACCAGAAAAAGCTTAAGTTGCAGGGGTTTGAGGACTTGACAAATAATACTCCTCTTCCCTCCCCCCCCCCCAAGTTTGGAAGTGATTGAGCTTTAATCACAGAAGTCAGTTAGACTGACGTTAGAGATCATTTATTGCTCCCCTTTGTATCTCCAGCACCTAACCCAGGTGTAAGTATTAAATAAGTGTTTCATAAATGAATAAAATTGACTCACTGGCAGAACTGGTATGAGATTATACTAGAATCCACTGCTGAACTCAGAGGATGATGGAAAAGAGCTTTCTCCATGGCTTTTATTGTTGTCAATTAGAGAAGCCCAGAGACATAAATAGGCAGGGAACTGCAACAGTTGTCATGCATAAAGCACTTTGATGTTTATGAATATCTTTCAATATTTACAATAGCCCAGTGTTGGGGGCAGTAATCTTTTATCACGTTGTATAAACAAGGAAACCTGAGACTCCTAGAAAGTTTGTGCTGGAGCCCAAATATATAGTCATCTCTTTCAGTGTTCTCCATACTCCCCTCCTGGACTCTCAGTGCTGATCACAAAGGTACTGGTGTACCTCCATGTGGCCCTTCCCAAAGAGTCTTTGGTGTCCTCTAGGATCTTAGCATGGAAGATTGTCAATGAATAGGGTAGGCTTAACCTGTCTGATTCTCAAGTGCCTTCCCCAAGCTCCCCAAGAAGTCCCAGCCTTATTCCTTGCTTCTCCCCCTCTCTACTTGTGAGTCTGTGTGGGTGTCAAGTTCTGCACTGCACACCTCTTCTAGACTCTAGAAATCTCTCCAGTCAAGTATCTCATGGCTTTGGTCACATGATTGAGGAATCAAGAGTGCCTTACATCACACAATACACAGCATTCCTCCACCATCCTTCTCCTCTTACACTCATGCTTCACAGACTTCCTAAAAGCCCACACTCATCACCATGTGAGATCCCCTAGAAAACATCGCCCCTTCTCCTTTTCCCAAAGCTGTCTGGAGGGGATGAGCTCTACCAGACCCAGTTGCTCCCTTCAGTCCCTTTGGGAATTCTGAGGAATGTATTTTTTCCTATCTTGTTGGTTAGGCTATAAACCCTGAAAACATGCAGTGATGCTACATGTTAGTGCAGTTAATAGCTCTAAATAAGCCCCTGTGGCACTCCGCAGACCCAGCCCCACACATAGCTCCCAGATCTGTGTGAGCCTGCGTGTCCCAGGACAGAGCATTCTGTTGGAAAGGAATTGTTACCTAGGAGTTGTCATCTTTAAGAATGCCCAAGCTGGAACAAGGATTGGATAATTCATATCCCAAATGTGCATCATTATTTGTGGTAATGTAGGTATTGGTTTTCTAGTTGCAAAATAATTGCTAACTTGGTAAATATTAATAGAGGGAAGATTTGCTAAGAATTGTGGAATACACTCCTTCATTTCTCTTCTTTCACAAATATTTTTTCTACACATGCTAACTTTGTTATGTATCAGTGCTTGGTAACAAGAACCTAATCTAAGCATTTCCAGCTTGAAAAACTCTTTAGGATGCCAAGGGAGAGAGAGTTAAGAAAATCAGAAATGTTTATGAGAATAAGGGGAAACTTTGTGGCTAAGAACTTGCAAATAATGAGGATAATGCGACCTTTTATTCTCAAAAGAGCGACATATTATCTGCAGCCACAGATTGAAATCAGACCTGACAAAAAAGATCTTTGGTACTTAAAAAAAGAAAAGAAAAGAAAATCAGAAATGCTTGAATCACAAGGAACCTGTACTGTTTATCTCAGCTCCTTGTAGCTCAAAAATGAGTGAATCACAGAAGGACACACAGAAGCTACTGTTAGACCTCATATCTTATTATATCTACTATACAGAAACAATAATGGCTACCTCATTGCAATCTTTTAAATCTTAAGCTAGTGTCTTTCTTTTTCAGAATATATCCTATACAATGTAACTCTGCAGGCATAGATTGTAGAAATGTAGGTTCAGGGAGAGCACAGAGGGGAAATAGTGTTGAGGAGCCAATCAACAAGCCAGCTTATGTTAATTATGACATCATTATCTAGGGGTATTCACATGTCACATTTTTCCTCTTCTTTTCAACATAATGCTACCATTATTATGTGCACTATTATCCATTCATTCAACATTTGTCTTAGTCAGTTTGTGCTATTATAACAAAATAGCATAGACTAGGTAGCTTATAAACAACAGGCATTTATTTCTTACACTTCTGGAGGCTGTAAAGTGTAAGATCAAGGCACCATCACATTCTGTGTCTGCTGAGAGCCCAATTCCTGGTTCACAGACAGTCATCTTTTCACTGTGTCCTCATGTCCAAATGAAGGGGCTTCCTGGAGCTTCTTTTATAAGGGCACTAACCTCATTCATGAGGGCTCCACCCTCATGACCTAATTACCTCCCAAAGGCTTACCTCCTAAGACTGTCACATTGGATGTTAGGATTTGACACATGAATTTTAGAGAGACACAAACATCAGACACAAACATAGCCACAGTCGACAAATACTTGCCCAGTGCATACTCTTGCCAGAGCTGAGGGTACAGAGATGACCTAGCCCTTGAGAAGCTCATAGTCTAAAGAAGGAGATGGTCATGTAAACAGATATTCTGAAGCAGTGTGACAAGTACTGTAATAGGATGACCAAAGTACCAAGGAAATGGCAGCACTGAGGAAGGGCCCCTGATGCTTCCTGCAGAAGTCAACCAGGTTTCCATATAGGCCATGATTTTGTTCTGGAAAGAGGAGGAAGAAAGTGCCAGGCAGAGAAATCAGGATGTGCAAAGGCAGAGACAAGTTCCATGTGGCATGGAACATGCAGATCAAAAGAATGCCTTCAAATCAATTAATTGAAAAATTGAGTATTCATGAGGGTAAAATTGCTGGTGAAGGTGAAGTCTTTAGAATATTTAAAAATTAGGTTTATTGGAACTACCTACATTGTTCTGCCACCTCCTACACATGCATGCATGTGTGCTCATGTGTGTGTGCACATATACACGAGTATGTACATTGTGGAATGTGCCAACCCTTCAGTGGTTAGCATTTCAGAGAAATTCATTTATCAACTTAACAAATACTGTTTGAGTACCTAATACATACATGTCCAATCTCAAAGACTTGGTGTTCCAGTAGGAGAGATGGACAATAAGCCAGTAAACAGATACATGTATAAGATATTTCTCTGGAGAGTGCTATGAAGAAAGACAAAATAGGTGGATGAGATGCCTAGTGATTGGCCATAGCTACCTTATTTAAGATAGTCAGGACTGGCCTTCTGAGGAAGTGATATTTGAGCCCAGACCTAAAGGATGGGATAGAGCCATCCATGCAGAGAGATGAGGAAGGAGCATTTCTGGCAGAGGGAATAGTGAGTGCAAGGACCCTAAAGTGGGAACAAGCTTTGTGTGGTCAAGGAACAGAAAGAAGATTCATGCAATGGGGGCAGAGTGAGGAAGAGGGAGAGGGTTATGAGATGAAGTTGGAGAGTTGCTGAGGACCAAATCATTCAGGGCTTTGAGGGTCAAGGTAAAGACTAGAATTTATTCCTCAAACATGAGAAGCCACTGAGGAATCCTATATGGGAGTGAATGTGATCTACATTTCAAATTCATTTGTATCAAAAATCACTCATTGTGAAACAAACAAAAAATGTATCCAATTGGACCTCATCAAAAATTTTAAAATCTGCTCATCAAAGACACTACCAGCAATATGAACAGAGAAGGCATAGACTGAGAAAAAGATTGGTAGTACGTGTGTCTGATGAAGAACTCCTATCTAGAATATATGAAGAACTCCTGCAGGTTAACAATGAACTCTCCCCTCCCCTAGAAAGACAATGCAAAAGCCTTGAAGTTCACAAAAGAAATTTACAGATGGGAATCAGGAAAATGAAAATTGAAAGCACAATGAGATACAGTATCACACGTATCAGAATAGTGGAAACAAAAAGACAGATGATGTAACATTTTGGCCAGCAACTGAAATTCTCATGCATCAGGGATACATGGATAAAACAGGACAACCATTTTGGAAAGCTGTGTGGCAGTTTCTAATAAAGTTAGCATACACCTACACTTGACCCAGCAATTCCACTCACAGGTATTTACCCAAGGAAAATGAAAACATGCTCACCAAAAAATTCATACAAGAACGTTCATAGCAGCCCTCACTTCATAATGTCAATCAACAGGAGAATGGATAAACAAACTATGGTATATTCATACAATGGACTATTCTTCAGCAATAAAAAGGGTGAATCTCAAAAACTTGATGTGAAGCAAAAGAAGCCAAACACAAGCCATCATCATTCCTCATGAGGACCACTCCAGGAGCCTCCCTAGCATGCCTTGTCCACTCTATAAGCAGAACTGTCCTTTATCATGATGCTCCTCTGTTTAAAACCCTTACATGACTTCCCATCATTCTTAGGACAAAGGTTAAAATTCCTAGCATAGGAGCTGTGTCTATCTTGTTCATTTCCCCCCTCCCAATGTCTAAAATAATGTCTTGCACATAGTAAGTGCCCAGTACCTACTTACTGTCTGAATGAATACAGGAGTGAAGGAATAGAAGTCCCTCAGTGCTTGGGTCTCAGGCTGCCATTCTGCCTCATTGCTGTGTCTCCCAGCCTGGTCATCAGATTTTCATCCACATTGGTCTTTTTGGTCCCTTCGATATGCCATTCTCTCTCCTGACTCAGGGCCTTTGCACATACCACTTCCTCTGTTTAGAACACTGTTCCCTCTCTTTTCACTTCATTATTCCTATTCACCAATTTTCAGGGAAAGCTTCTAGGCCCCAAACTAAACCAGGCCCCTGTGCTATGTGTTCTTCTATTTCCTTATCTTTCTTCTCCACAGCTCTTACCACAATCTGCCTGTCTTGCTCTCGCACTGGATCATTAGTTCTATGAGAATAAGTCCATGGCTGTCATGCTTCACAGCACTTAGCACAGTGATTTCCCCATTACACACTTTCTAAAAATACTTGTTGAATGAATGAAGAATGATGGAGTAGCATAGTCCCTAGCAGATAATTGAGCAGTGATGCTCTCAACTGAAAAACATGCACAACCTAAAAGGAGGGAGGTATGTTTTACCCGGTGGACATTTGGAGGACTTCAAGCTTGGAACACAGCAACACAAATAATGCTGAGAAACTGTTCTGAAGAAGAAAAGGGGAAGTGGGGAGGTAGGATATATAGGAATTTTTGCAACCAAAGACCAAGCAATTGGAGCATCAAAAGATTACTGCTAATCAAAGAAAACCAGCTATCTCAAGTTAAGGAATTTAGTGCTTCACTCTGTATGGGAAGATGCAAGAGTCTGGGCTGGCTGAGATCACAGGGTCAACATCCTGTGCTTTCTCCATCCTGAGTCCCCTCAGGGTGCACCATCGGGGAGGCTGTAATGTGATGGCTTGATGGCTGGAAAATCCTTTGTTTACTGATATGGCAGGCAATATTTTAGTTCACAATGCAAAATTCCACATTAAAAAACAAAACCCCAAACCAAACCAATGAAACAAACAGTAGTAGCATTTATTGAGCACAAACCTATGAGGCAGACACTATTATCAACCTCATGTTACTGAGGAGGAAATGAAGGTGTGCATAGGGTTGTACAGCTCACTGCCCTGTGCAGATGCACACACCAGATCGAAGATCTGTGCCTTGGAGGAGAAGTGAAAGGCAGGATCACACAGTGAAACAAAATAGTTGTTTTGGAACACATTGTGTTTGTGTGTTTGTTTGTTTTGGTTGTCACAATGGGCAAATCTAGTGGGTAGAGGCCAAGGATGCTGCTAAACATCCTTAATAAATATTTTATAATTGGAAACCAATTACACTGAAATACAGTTACTGAACTATTTTAAAATGTGTGATATAGGAACTTCCCTGGTTGCACAATGGTTAAGAATCCACCTGCTAATGCAGGAGACATGGGTTCCAGCCCTAGTCCGAAAAGATCCCACATGCCACAGAGCAGCTAAGCCCTTGCACCACAACTATTGCACCTGGGCTCTAGAGCCTGTGAGCCACAACTACTGAGCCCAAGTGCTGCACCTATGGAAGCCTGTGCCCCTAGAGCCTGTGCTCCACAACAATAGAAGTCGCTGCAATGAGAAGCCTGTGCATCGACATGAAGAGTAGCCCCTACTCACTGCAACTAAGCAGAAGTGAAGACCCAATGCAGCCAAAAACATAACCAAATGAATAATAAATAAATCTTTAAAAAATAATAATAAAAAAATAAATGTGTGATATAGTAGGAGATTTGCTTCTCTATTAACACACTAAATAATAGGATATACTAGTACAATTGATTTTGAAATGGTGGTGAATATAATTGTTGTTTTAAGATGCCTGCCACAATGTTCATGTCATGTGAAAATGGCTATGATTTCTATTGGTAACAAAATCACAAGTATTGCTAATACTGCTATATGTTATGACCTACATGTTTACCCATTAGAGCTTTGTGACAATGAAGATGTAATCCTTTTCCCATCCAAGTCCATGGTTCCCTTGGAGAACACCATGAGGCCCAGGTCAGGAACCCCTTCTCTGCAGTATCCTGGCAGCAGCTTGAACATCTTGAGTGACAGGGCACTCAATATCTTCAAGGTGTCCACTTCCAAGTTCAGTCTCCTGAGATCATTGTGACCTTTAGGGCCAGATAAATCTAGAATCAGTCCCAGATTTATTGACACATTAGTTATAGGACCATACCTTTTTAACCCTGCAGATGTCGGTTTCTTCATTACAAGAATGGCAACAAGGGCTTCCCTGGTGGTCCAGTGGTTAAGATTCTACCCTTCCACTTCAAGGGGCATGGGTTCAATAGATGGTCAGGGAAGTTCTGTATGCTGTGTGCTGTGGTAAAAGAAAAAAGAAAAGAATGGGGAACAAGATAACACTTACATAAGATAACATGTAAATATGTAAATATCTCTCAGCACAAAGAGCCCACAGTCACTTTAATAATACTTTCTTCCCTTGGGTTTCAATGAGTTGAAATCCACCCTTTTGAAATTTCCACCCAATTTTTCCCTAGCTCGGCTCACTGAAGCTGTTACCAAAATGCAAGGGCAGTGAGGCCACACAATACCAAAACATTGGTGTTTGGAACAGAAAATGGTTTATTATAGGGCCATGCAAAGAAGTGGGTGGCTCATGCTTGAAAACCCCCAAACCCAAAAGCTTTCAGCAAAGCCCTCTTATGGGAAAGGTGAGCAAGTGGTGTGGTTAGCTGTTGCAGTCTTCTAGGTGTCAGCTCCTTTGTTCTGGAGGTCAGGTCATGGTCTGGTAATGATGTCCCTGTAAATCTTCACCAAACAAATGTTATTCTCTGTGCTGACAAGAAAGGGCAAGGTCCCAAGGCACAATTCTCAACCCTTGAAGTCCAGACCTGGCTAAGGAAAAAGGGGTAGGGGTGGTTACCCTGCCCCAGAGCACTCACCCAGCACCCAGTCTGGGTCCTCCCACCAGTGCCCAGGCCTGGCTGAGGAGGCAGATCTCTAGTGCTGGTCCTTACTAACCTCCTGTAGTTTCTGCTTTTAGGTGGTTCATGGGTTTGTGGTCAGAGTGCTCTGTGTCTTGTGGTGAAGGATCCTGCAGTCACCAATTGACAGGTCAGTGCACAAGAGTCCACGGAATGTGCAGGTGATGCCTCCAAGAGCACATGCCCCCAAAGACAGTCCTTTGGGAAGAAGATCTGTTCCAGTCAAGCGTGTGCTCAAGGTCTCGCTGAACCAGGGAACCAGGTGATGCTGACGCATCTCGTGTTTTGATAGCAGAGTCATCCAGGATCACCATCCAGTCCCTGTGGTCACACCCACCCAGCAAACAATTAAGTAAGGGGCCTCCCTGGCAGTCCAGGGGCAAAGACTTCGCCTTCCAACGTGGGCTGGTATGGGATTGATTCCTTGTTTGGGGAGCTGAGATCCCAATGAAGACTTTAAAAATGGTCCACATTAAAACACACACACACACACAAAACAAGAACAAAAACATGCATCAGAGTCCTTCCCCAAGGGAGAAGGGGAGAGCCCGACCCCTGCATGATAGTCAGGAAACTCAGCGGCACAGGGATCTGACCACAGTGCACACAGGCTGCTTCACAGGACCTTGTTAACCTATCACGGGCCCCTCAGTCATAATTAGCACAGGCTGCAGGGACCAACATTCTCCTGGGGACTTCTGGCAATGTTCGGGGATGTCAGTGCAGGAAGGCAATACACTCTTTTCTGCACTTCTGCCCTGCAGTGCATCAATTGCTGCTGTTGGGACTCATCATACTAATTTTCTTAGGGCATTTTTCCATTTAGTTGTTCTGATTAAACTCCAAGTACTACATGACCACCCCCTTCTCTAACTGGAAAAACACAGCCCCAATTCTGTGCAGGGAAGATGCAAAACAGAGTTTATTAACAATCAAGTTTATTAACAAGAATTGGAAGAACCACGTGGAGGGGGGAGGGAGGGGGGGAGGAGAGGTGAAAGAATTTTTCTGCCAGCTGTGGGGGTGCTGGACCGGGTCCCATGGAACACAGCAGCCTGACCATCTTTGGTCATCTACGGTGTGCAGAGAATACTCCTTAGGTCATCCATGGGGTTTATTTACATGGGCTTAACTTTGTTGGAATGCTACCTGCCTGGGCAGCCTGAAGCAGAGATGTGTTAAGATGCAGTTCCAGATTCTCCCAGCCACCCCCTTTTTCTGTTTCTGGCTGTGGCCAGAGGGAGTGGCTGGGGACACACTCTCAGGCTACCCAGCATGGGAGGGGCTTCCAGTGTTGGCCACATCCAGGGGGCAGTTGCTTCCCTCTGGGGGTCCAGTCGTGCTGCCAGTGCTGCTGGTGGAGGAGGAGGCCCCAGGGCCACACTGAGGTGCTGGGCTGGCAGTGGCAGTCCTCTCCTCCAGGCTGGGTGGTGGAATGGCAGGCTTGCTAGTCTTTTGTCCTGACTTCTGGTCTTCGTGCAGCAGCACCTTTTCTGCATGGTAGAACCTTGTGAGTATCAGGGTGGACACCTCAGGGCTTGGGGAATGCTCATCATCACAGCTACTGAGCTCAGTTGAAGAGCAGTGCCTCACAGTGATGACAGTGATGGTGCAGGCTCCCACCTTGGGTTCGTCAGAGCTCTCGCTACCTGTTCTTGACTCTTGCATCTGGTCCCACCTTGAGCCCAGAGTCTTCACCACTCTCACCCCGGGTTCTCTTCACAGGCTGGCGGGAGTGGCTCCTCCTGGCCCACGTTCAGCCATGGATGACTGAGGAGGTCTGTTGTGTTGCTTCTGTCACTGGGGTTCATGACAATCATTCTCTTAAATAGATTTCTTATTGCTGATGAAAGATAAAACAGGATGCGGTATTGCCCTTGTATGACTTGCTGTTGCAGCTTCCTAAACAGTCATCCCTCAAAGGGCAGGTACCCATTTACAATGGCATACAGGATGACTCCCAGGCTCCACATGTCCATCGCTGGGCCATAGTAGCTCTCCCCCAGGAACATTTCTGGGACAATGTAAGCGAGGGTGCCACAGAAAGTATGAAGCTTCCCCCATCCTCACACTTGTTGCTTAAGCCGAAGTCAGTGATTTTCACGTCCATGTGGGCATCCAAGAGGAAGTTCTCTGGCTTGAGGTCCCAGTGTACGATGTCCCTCTGGTGACAGTGCTGCAGGGCAGAGACCACCTGCTGGAACTGGCCACAGGCCTCTGCCTCTGTCATGTGGCCATGTGCCTCCAAATGGCTGCACATGTCCCCTCCACTGAGGTACTCCATCACTAGGCACAATGTCTCCTCGGTGTCAATCACCTCCAGGAGTTTAATGATATTCAGGTGATCTAGAGCCTCATGCTGTCAACTTCCCAGTAAGGGTCCTGGATCCCAAAGGACCTCAAACCCCTTTTCTTAATGACCTTGATGGCCACCTCTGTCCCAGTCAGAATGTGCCAGGCCAACTTCACCTTGGCATACGTACCTTCACCAATGGTGTGGAGGATCTCATAGTTCTCAACACGAGCCTCCTCGTCAGCAGAGATGGCCGTGAGGCCCTGCATCATAGTGAACTGCTAACTGCACTAACTGACAGCACTAACTAGCAATGCTAACTGTGCTAAATAACAATGCTAACTATACCAGCAATGCTAACTATGCTAACTATACTAACTGTACTAACAGTGCTAACTAATACTATGCTAATAAACTATTAACTATACCAACTATGCTAACTATTCCAATGATACTAACTATGCTAACTGTACTAATACTAGCAATACTGACTAAAAGAACGTTAAGATAAAATGAGAAAAAGAACAAAGGAAAAAAAGACAAAAACAAAAGGAAAAATGGGAAAAATTGAGAAGAAAAAACTAAAACTAAAAGAAAATGAATAAAAGACAAAAATAAAGAAAAACGAGAAAAAGGCAAAAAAAAGGAAAAATGAGAAAAATAAAAACTGAAAAAAAAATGGAAGAAAATAAACAAAATGGCAAAAACAAGGAAAAAACAAGCTAGCTTGGGGTCAAGTCCATCAGGTCACCAAAAGCATCTTCCTGGGCTCTAAGGACCAAAAACCTGGGCCCGGCTGTGGTCCTTTGTAGGGTTATTGGTGAATTTCATCACAGTGGTGCCCTGTGAGCAAGGGCAAAAAACATACTAATCAGGGCTTGAGATAAGCCACAGTGGTTTTCTCACTTTTTGAGTTCAAGGTCCCTTTACACTTAGGAAAAAGGATCCCAAAGGGATTTTTCTTTACATGTGTTAACAGAGATTGGGATTTGCTTTGTTAGAAATTAAAATCTGTAGGATGCTTCAGTGGCCTTTACATTTCTAGTTTGAAAATCTGTGATAATTTTAAAGACCTCATAATGTCTACACTTGAAATATTCAATTCCTTTTCCTTAAACTCTGATCTCAAAATAAATGTTACAACTTAACTGACTTCACAATATAATAGGAAAACATTCTCATGCATAAGACACTGATAAGGTACATTATTCATGTCTGTGAAGCTGAGAGAAGATTTGCCAGGAGGGTCATGAGCAGATTTCTCATCAGGAGCCTCAGAGGCCAGATGGCATGGGCCAGTGTATTTGAAGTGTTGAAGGAAAGAAGCTGTTGACTGAGAATCCTATATCTAGCAAAACTGTCCTTCAAAAACGAGGGTGAAATTAAGACATCCCCAGCTAATCAAGAGTTAAGAGAGTTCTTAACCACAGACCTGCCTGCAGCAGAGAAATCTTCAGGTTGGAGTAAAGGACCCTGGACAGTAATACAAAACCTTATGAAGAAATAAAGATCTCTGATAAAAGCAGATAGCTGGGCGATTAGAAAAGCTAGTCCTAATGTTACTTTGGTTTCTATTTGATTTAAGACATTAATATAGAATTTAAAACACACGAACACATCCAAATCATCACCTTATTTCTAATCCTTTCTTTTTTTAATTTTGGGGGAAAATCTGATTGTTCTATAAAATGAATGTATGTGTCTGACCTCAAGGATTGCATTTAGAAATCATAGTGTGTCTGTCTTCCAATACAAAGGTAAACCAAGGCTGGGTCCCTTTGAATGCAGCAGCTCAAGAACAGAAGCTACAAGATAGATGGATTTGAGGCAATAAGGATAAGAGCAGGCTTCAAGAAAAGGAGCAGAGAAATACTAGTAATATGTGCATGGAAGTATCAGAACCTGTATTCCAAATACCACCTTGAATATTATTATAATAAAAAATATTTGGAAAGAATTTCTGAGAAATGTAGGACCTTGCATTAGTCTGTAGGGTACCATAACAGAAAACCACAGACTGGGTGCCTTAAATAGCAGAAATTTACTTTCTCACAGTTCTAGAGGCTAGAAGTCCAAAATCAAGATGTTGTCAGGGTTGGTTTTGGTCAGACATCTCTTTCTAGCTTGTAGACAGCGACCTTCTCACTATGCCCTCACATGGCCTTTTCTCCGTGCAGAGAGAGAAAGAGAGAGAGAGAGTTCTGGTGTCTCTTCCTCTTCTTATAAAGACACTATTCCTATTGGATTAAGGCCCCACTTTTATGGCCTCATTTAACCTCTAACCTCCTTGTAGACCCTGCCTCCAAATAGTCACATTGGTGGTTAGGGCTTAAATATATAAATTTTGAGGAGATTCAAATTGGTCCATAACAATCTGCCCTTTGCACCCCCAAAATTCATGTCTTTTGCATGTGCAAAATACACTCCATCTCAATACCCTCACAAGTCTTAACCCATTCCAACATCAATTCCAAGCCCAAGGTCTCATTAAATTTCATCTGATCAGATATGGATGAGAAATGACACATACAGTTAACCACCACAGAACATATAAAGAAAAATATCACACATTGTTGTTATTTTTTACCAAACAGCAGAGATGCATGGGAGACAGGTCAGTCTTCTCTCCATCTCTCCCTTCCTCTCTCCTTCCCTGCAACACAAATTCACACAAGGGTAATGTAGAGAAGTGCATGGGTAAGAGTAAGTTATTAATAACTTTCCAGTTCTTGGGTTGGGGAGTGGTTTATAAGTGTATAATGCATTTGCTTTCTTCAGCACTGAATGTGATAATAGCTCCTACACCTTGGACAGCAAAGAGATGTGATGTTCCAGGTCTGGCAGTGAGAGGGAGGGAGCAGAGCCCTGAACATTAGCATCTGGTCCCAGAGAGTAGGCTCAGTACCAGAGGTGACAGGAATGATGAATTGTGGATTCAGTGATCAGCCAGAGCCCAGACACTGGACAGCATTGAAAGGAGGCAGCCTAGGCATGTGTGTGGAGTGGAAAAATATTGTTTGTAAGCAGGTATAGAACATCTCCTGGGGATTATGGGCTTCAGTGTGGACAGGAAATCATCTAGTAACAGGCAGGAATGAAAGCTAGTGATATTTTAGAGCCATGAATATCAGCTGAGTAGAACTCCTTGGCTGGTAGACCCTAGGAAAATACCAGTTTCATTAAAAAGATTTAGTGATATGAAGTTGAAGAATGCATGAGACTATCCCTATGAGGAAAATACTCTCCTATCTATGGGAAAGGCCTTCATGTATGTAACTGACCCTCAACTTGTTCAGAAAAAAAGTGTGTGTGTGTTTATGTATGCATACAGAGAGAGGGCATACCTGACAAAGCAAATGGCGTAAAATATGATCTATAGGTGAATCTGGGTAGAAGCTATATGTGTGTTTGTAATATTCTTATTTTTGCAATGCTCTGTAATTTTCAATTTATTTCTAATCCAAAAATAAATAAAAGAATGACATGACAGTGTGGCACATGTCATAATTAGAGGTTGGATAAAGTGCAGTAAGAGGACAAGTGAGAAATCCATCAGCTTTGTTGGGCTGGGGAGTTAGAGAAGGCTTCACAGAGAGTTTCAAGAGGGACTTGAAGGATGACATCTTGACAGAGACGTGTGAGGCACTGGAGCCTCTGACTGAGGCGGAAGCAGGACAGGCTGCATGGAAGAGCTGTAAGGTCCCGTCCACCCTGAGAGTCTGTTACAGAATGTAACACTGGATGTGCTCTGACCCAGCGGGTTCCCCCTCCTCAGTGGTGAGTGCCACCTGTGTGACCAGGAGCACTGCTCCCTGCCCCTCCAGCCAGTCACATATCCCTTCTCATTGCCAGTGTTCAAGGCCTGGGGACCTTCAAGGGCAGGATGCCTGAGGGAGGGACCTGCAGCCTTAAGTGGGCAGGGCTGGGCAGGGCCTGATTGGTTTGCTCTCCCCATAAAGGCTCAGAACTTCACCCACCTCAGGACTCTCTGCAGAGGCAGTAGCTCTGAGTCTCCATCTGGCAGGGAACTCTCAGCTCCTGGCTTCTGTGAGGAAGGAAGGAGCGATCTCTACGTGCTGTGAGGAAGCTGTTTCTGAGTCGGAGACAAGATCTGAGTGTGTGAGAAGCCAGGATGCCAGCTCAGGTCTGGTCTTGGTTTCAGCAATGGGGAGTTTTAGAGAAAGGAGCCTGTGGCCCCTTAAGGATTTGTGGGGTTGGATGGGATGGAGGCTACTGCAGGAGATTCCAGAATGCCCAGGAGCCCATCACTTTCCATTTGAGGTTTCTTTACTCAGAAATTTCAGGGAGCAAGGATGGGAGGGAGAGAAGGGATGGTCCAGCCAATGACCTTGTGCATCTCCTTGCCCCTTAGGGGCCAGGGGCCAGATTCTTCCTCCTGCTGTTCCTCTCTGTGGCCACCAGAGGGCCGAATGCAGGTAAGTCAGTCAGGAGCAGCAGTTTCTTCAGCTCACCCAGGTGTGCAGTGGAGCAGAGGGAGTAGAACTGGGCTGGATGCTGAAGTCCTGAGCCAGAGGGGGAGTTGTGGAGATGCAGAGAAGCCACACTTTGCAGCCGACTTGAGGTGTGGCCTGGGTGCGGATTGCTGGCCTCTCTGGGAGTTTGTTATGAAGCTTGGTGAGGGGGTGGGGTGCGATTCTGTGCTTCTGTGTGGCCTTGGGAATCCCAGAGGAAGCTGGATGGCCAGAGCTGTGCTCAGGGAACATCCTTCTCTAGTCCTCATCCTCACAGTTCCATTCCTCACAGTAGGCATTATGATAGTTTTCATTTTTAATTATTTGGGCAGAAGGATGCAAGTGTTAAGCGTGTACTAGATTGTGGGCCAGCTGTCTTAGCAGAGAGGATCCTGACCTCTGAGGCCTCACAGCCCAGTGATGAACTGGTGCAGTGGCTGGTACCTGCTAGCCAGGAAGGCTGGTGTGAGCAGCACTAGACTATTAATGAGAATTATCCTCGCATTCTCTAGCAGTGGCCCCATCTCCTAAGATGTTTTGGGAGCGCAAACCCTGTGCGCAGTTCCTGTCTTTCCTGCCCAGAAGCTGCAAGGAAATCAAAGAAAGTTATGGTGAAGCAAGTGGTGAGTTATAAACCAACTCAGCATCCTCTCATTTTAGTCACTTTTAAGCTAAACAGACCCCACCCATAGACAGCACGAGGAGTGTGCCCACCACTCCTGTCTGCTGTGACCTCCGTAGCCAAGGAGATTTACAGTGGGAATTTTGAGGCTTTTTGGTCCCACCTAGGCACAGCAGACATGATCTTCTGAACACAGAGAGAATGCAGTCCTCCTGTTGACTCTTAAGGAGGTGACCAGAGCAGTGATGAGTTTAAGATTTTTCCCCTTCTTTAAGCTAAAGAGTTAGCCAGGCACAGTTTCACATGTGCTGGCAGAAAATATGAAACTCCTGACTAAGAAACTTATTATTCCCACTCACAGCAGTAGCCAGAGCGTCAGCATTTTCCTATGCTGATTCCCTGAGTCCCAACCCAACAGGGTGATAGGAAGAGGGCCAGGAGACAGGTGCACAGGTGGCTTGTTTGCCAAGCAGGCTGACAAGTTGGGCTGGGCAGGAAACAGCAAGTCTTCTTCAGATCAGTTTCTTCTCTTTGGGGCTGGACACAAGAGAGGTGCCCTGTGCTTAGGAAATCTGAATCTCATATAATGGGCTGTGACCATGCCTGCTCTTTGCTCTGAGCTGCAGAGGCAACATCCTGATGTAGACTTGAGATGTGGTCAGGTGCTGATTTCTGGCCTCTCCTGGCCAGAAGGAGGCACAATCTATTGAGAGTTAATATCTGTCTTCTAAGGCTGTTTTCATTACAAAGTCTTTGAATAGGTAGCATGGAACAAAGGCTGTCGGTGTCCCTGTTCATAGAAGACCCATAGAGAATTGTCCTCTGAGAACAGGATACGTGTGGGAGCCTCCAGGATACATTTCTGACTTCCCAGGGTCTTTCTGGTTGTGGGGCCTGAGATGGACTCTGTGCTTTCAGACAGGGGGTCTCAGCGCTGGTTCCCTCTGCAGATGGCCTGTATTACCTCCACACTGAGAATGGCATCATGTACCAGACCTTCTGTGACATCACCTCTGGGGATGGCAGCTGGACCCTGGTGGCCAGTTTGCACGAGAACCACATGCATGGGAAATGCACGGTGGGCGATCGATGGTCCAGTCAACAGGGCAGCAGGGCAGACTACCTAGAGGGGGATGGCAACCGTGCCAATTACAACACCTTTGGGTCTGCAGAGGCAGCTACCAATGATGACTACAAGGTTGGTAGCACTGACCACCCAGCTGGGAAAGTGTGGTTAGCTGAGTGTGGGCGGAAGAGAACCTGTGGAAGTGAGGGTGGGAGATGGGGATGTGGAGGTAGGGCTGGAGAAGGAGAAGGAGAGAAGTCCATGTCTTGAATCAGAACTTCCTCCCACCAAGGCTGTTTGGGTGGCGGAGCCTCATCATCTGCTGGAGGTGGCGAGTGTATGAGCACTTCTGCTACCACCTGTGCCCTGGCACCCAGAGCTCTCAGTTCAAAGGAGGGCTGTGTGTGTGGTTCTTTGGCTGGTGGGACCTCCTGGACTGGGCAGGCTGAGTGTGTGTTGCTCTGCACAACCCTGGCTACTATGACATCCAGGCCCAGGACCTGGGCATCTGGCATGTGCCCAACAAGTGCCTCCTGCATTGCTGGAGGGACAGCTCCATGCTGAGGTACTGCACCAATACTGGCTTCTTCCAAGACCTGGGACACAATCTGTTTGGACTCTGCCAGGTATATGGGGCTGCTGGCTGGGGGCGGGGGCACTTCCTTTAGTGAACTGAGAGCCAAGTGTTTGGGGTGAGGAGGAAGTCTGCTCTGGGTCCCGTAGCAACAGCAGGTGCTTGTGCTTGGCTGTTTCTTCCACCTCTGGATCAGGTGAAGTCATGTGTTACCTCTCTCGGGAATTCTGAACCGAGCATGGGAAGAGGCCTATGGGGGAGAAGGGTGGGGGTAGAGAGGAAGAAGGACAAGGGGCTTGAGGCTAGTTAGGGACATAGTTACTCCTTCGTTATGTGTGCGGGGCAGAATGGGGGGAGGAAGGAGTCACTGATATTCAGGCCGAGTTCTGCATATTGACACCCAAGGGCTCTAAGTCTGCTTCTTCCCAATGGGGCAGCTTCTCTACTGTCCTCACACGAGGTCTATTTTGGGTCCCTACAGAGATACTCCATGAAGTACAGATCAGCGCATTGTCAGACTGACAACGGCCCAGCCATTCCTGTGGTCTACTACTTTGGTGACACTGAGAAAACTGCATCTTATTACTCACCAATTGGTCAGAGTGAGTGTCTGCTTCCAAACCCCATAATCAATCCATCCCTGCACTATTGGGGAAAGTGTAAATAATAATAATTAAATATTGCTAGCATTTATTGAACACTTACAATGTGCCAAAGTGTTTTCTAGGAATGTGACATGGTTTTGTGTCATTTAATCACCATGAAAAAACTATAAATTTAGATTTACTATCCTGTCCATTTTATAAGCAATAAATCCAGGCTTCCTAACCAATGACACTGTATGTCTCTTATAATAGTAAAGAAAAGATTAGGCTAATCTTCACAGGTGAGAACAACTTGCAACGTGGCAAGAAAAATGTATTTCTGTTATGATGGATAGCTATTGTTTTAAAAAAGATATTTTTTCAGCATAATAAAGCCACAGAACATGTCTTTGGTGTGAAAAATAAGACCCATCACTTTTTTATATTTATTATTTCAATAAGAGCAGATAATGGGGGACTTCCCTGGTGGCTCAGTGGTTAGGAATCTGCCTGCCAATGCAGGAGACAAGGGTTTGAGTCCTGGTCTGGGGCTATCCCACATGCCATGGAGCAACTAAGTCTGTGCACCACAAGTACTGAGCCTGTGTTCCACAACTACTGAATCCCACGCACCTAGAGCCCATGCTCTGCCACAAGAGAAGCCATGACAGTGAGAAGACCATGCACTGCAATGAAGAGTAGCCCCTGTTTGCCGCATCTAGGGAAAACACACATGCAGCAATGAAGACCCAATGCAGCCAAAAATTAAATAAATGAATAAAATAAATTAATTAATTTAAAAAAGAGCAGATAGTGGTAAGTAGGGGAAAAAAAGTCACGGTAATTGTATGAGAAGTGTGCCAACAGAAACAGATGGCCATATCTGATCATTGCTTATTCCTGCTGGACCTTGGGAGGTCTTCTGCTGATCTCTTAGATGTGGGTAATGTCTCCTATGAGCCTTAGGCAGACAAGGGACCTCTTGTGAGCCCCAGGCTTGGTCCTCTTGCCCCAGATGGAGGGAGGTTCTCTCCCAGCCAAGTTCAGGATCTGGATGAGCAGCTGCTGTCCTGAGGTGCTGGGCTCCATCCCCACAGCTTGGAGTGCTGGGCTGTAACCTGAGCTGTTGGTTTAGGGAATCTCTGGGCTGGTGAAAGGGAAGCTGGAGGGAAGCTGTTTCCAGCTCCTCCTTTGAATCCTTGGCCCTTTCTCTGCCTCTTCTTTCCCAGGGGAATTTGTTGCAGGCTTTGTCCAGTTCAGGGTGTTTAATAATGAGAGAGCAGCCAATGCCCTGTGTGCTGGAATGAGAGTAACTGGCTGCAACACTGAGCACGTGAGTTTTGGGAAGATGGGTGACCTGTGCGCGCACGTACGTGTGTGTGTGTGTATGTGTGTGTTTGGGTGCACGCACTAACCCTATGGGGTATGTTGCATTTCACTCCTTTTCTGGTATGTTGTGGACATAATTTTTAAATTGTTACTATTATTTTTTAATTGAGATTCAATTAACATATAACATGATATTCATTTTAGGTCTGTAACATAATGATTCTATATTTTTATATATTGTGAAATAATCACCATAATAAGTCTAGTCAACACCCATCACCACACATGCTCAGAAATTATTTTTTATTGTGATGAGAACTTTTAATATCTATTCTCTTAGTAACTTTTCAGTGTACACTAGAGTATTACTCAGTATAGTCACCATGCTGTACATTATATATGCAGGACTTATTTTATAACTGAAAGATTGTACCTTTTCACCACTGAACATAATTTCCTACATTGAAGTCCAATTTATCTATATCCTCATGTATGATTAGTACTTTTATGTTATGTCTAAAAAGTGTTTCCATATGTTGAGATCATGTAGATATTCTCCAATGTTTCTATTAAGTTGTAGAAGTTTTATGTTTCTGTTGTTTTTCCAGTCTTGTAGGAGACAGCACCATGGGTGTGGTGACTGAAGACTGCCTTTGAGGGAAATTTTGTGGCTGGAGGAGCAGGAGTGAGATGAAGTCAGAGCTCTAAGAACAAGGGCATTCACTTAGGGCCATTTCCTTCCACACCTGTCAGTCTGAGAAGTGTGACCCTAAAGTCAAAGACATCTTCACTTTCCCATTCAGTTATCAGTTTGTCCATTTGTCAGTCAAGATGCAGCATCTGTGTCCTTGTGGAAGGGCCCCTAGTTTGTGATTTGGAAGACAATGCAGATATGGGCTCTGGGAGTGAGGTGGGGTGTGTCCCCCCCCCACTGGCTTCCATGTAGCCTTACACTGTTCATTAGTGCCTGTTTGCAGTGCAAAAATTGATTCCTTAAAAACAGGTGATAGGGCACCTACAAAGTTCTAGGTATTAGAGATGCCAATCTGACAGAGTCATCTTAAGGGACCCAGATGAAGTGGGAAAGAGATAAATATGCATGATTACAATCTCATAAACAAGGGGCCCTGGGAACACAATAGAGGAGATTCTCCCTCTACTAATGGCACAGAGTTGATTATGCAGGAAGGTGACATTTGTGCTGAATCTCAAAGATGTATGTAGAGTTCAACAGGTAGCAAGGGGCAGAATATTGCCTTTCTAGCATGAATGACTAACATGTTCAAGATCATTGGTGTTTGAGAGACCATGGTTTCTTGAGGGGGCAGTGAGCTGCTGTGTAATTTTGGAGCATTGTGTGCATGTCGGGTAGAAGCAGGACCCAATGCTGAAATTATCTATAGAAAGCAGGGCAAGTAGGGACTTTTCATTCTATCCAGGAGGTAGAGTTCATGTTGTAGACAATGGGACTCATCAGAGGATTTTGAGCAGAGGAGTGACCTGATCAGCTTTGTTTTTGGTAAGATGATTCATAGCTGGGTGGAGGATATGGATTCCAGAGCAGGGAAATTAGGAGCAGGGAGGTCACGAGACAGGTGTAAAGGTGTAGATGTGAAATAATAAGGACCTGAGCCAGGGTGTTCTTGATACAGTTGAATGAACAAGGATGGATACATAGATGAAGGAATCTACAGTTCTTGATGGCCAAATGAATATGGCATGTGAAGGAGACTGAACGGGCTTCAGGTTTTTGTTTTGGGTGCCTGGGTGTTATCACTTAAGATGGTGACAAGATGAGGAATAGATTCAGGGGCAGCAAAAGAGAGAATTAGTTTGGTTTTGCTCAAGTATATACTTTTTCTTTTATTTATTTATTTATTTATTTATTTTTGAGGTACACCAAGTTCAATCATCTGTTTTTATACACATATCCCCGTATCCCTCCCTCCCTCGACTTCCCCCCACCCCAAGTATAGTTTTATATCTAGAGATATCTAGGTGGAGACATCCATGTGGAAGTTGGATATGGGGTTTCAAGCTCAGAAAGTGTGTGGCTGGCCTTTGAGTTTTAGGCTTGTACTGATAATATATGATTATACTGGTATTAGCTGATGTCTTGGGAGAAGATGAGCCACCATTGGGGTAGTGAGGTGTGGAGAGAGCCATGGCGAATAGCACTTGGGGGACCGATTGAGGAAAAGAGGTGGGCTGAACGGGCCTGAGAATTAATGTTAAGGAAGTAGAAAGGGTTTCAGGAAACTGCATGGTTTCAGAGCCCACTGGAGGAGAGGGTTTTATGGGAGGGACAAAGCCAAGCAGGAGGAGGCCCAAAGATTCCAGTGGATTCGACCATTGAGATCTCACTGGTGTCCACAGCTAATCCCTCATGTGTCTCTTCTCCCTGCCCCCAGCACTGCATTGGGGGAGGAGGCTTCTTCCCAGTGGCCAGTCCCTTGCAGTGTAGGGACTTCTCTGCCTTTGACTGGAATGGGTATGGAGCTCACAGTGGTTACAGCTGGAGCCAGGAGATAACTGATGCAGCCGTGCTCTTGTTCTACCACTGAGAGCCCTGTGATGTGAGGCATAGAACCCAACTCCTAAGCTCTGATACTCAGTGATGGAAACATGGAACCCTAACAAGGAGGATAGGTGAATAAATTACATCACATTGTGCACTTTCTGGTTCTAAGTTTCTTTGTGTTCTTTTTACAAATTGATTGAGACCTGGAGGGATTTTTTTTTTTTTTTTGGAGGGATGTTTTAAAATAATGCTTCCTATTCTGGTGATTTCCACTTTAGACATTCTGAGTTTGGAGCTTCAAGTCTCAGATATCCCAGAACACAAGCTTGCCCCTCTGTCTAGGGAAAGCCTGAGTGATATTGAGGAGCAGGGGAAAATCATTCTCCTTAATTTTCCTACAATACTGTTTTTGGTCAATGAAGTAAAGCCCTCAACATAAACATCACAAAGAGGAAAAGATGACTATTATTTAAATTCAGTAGGAAAAAAAGAAATTGAGGTCACAACTGCCCATTCCCCCTATTCCTCCAGCTCAAACAGTGGGGATAGTGTCCCTAAAATAATTCTAGTACCAATTCCAATGTGTGTGTGTTGGGGAGGGTTCTCACTGCACCAAGAAATTCACTGACAGCTAGCTGGGGATCCTACAACTTAAGTCAATGTGGATCCAATCTACCAGGAGACAGCATCAGATCCCCATGTGAAGGGCTCAGTCCTACAAGTCTGTGCCTTGAATCCACCACTTTGGACACCAGTTACAACTCCAGATTGTCACTTGGGATTCTGACTGACTAGCTATAGATTGGGGGTTCCAATGAATCCTTCCTTGGGTTCAATTAACTTGTTAGAGTGGCTCACAGAACTCAATGAAGCATTTTAGCTACTAGGTGATTGGTTTATAAGAGAAGGAGATAACTGAGGAGCAGCTGGATGGAAGAGATGCCTGGGGCCAGTATGCGTGAAGGGTGCAGAGTGTCCTTGCCCTCTAAGCATAGTATTTTCCCCCAGTGTCCACATAATCACCAGCCCAGAAGGTCTCCTAACCCTATCCTTTTGGGCTTTTATAGAGTGTCCATTACACAGGCATGATTGATTAAATCATTGGCCAGGACAATTGATTCAAACTTCCACCCTCTTTTATCCAGGAGGGTCAGGGTGGGTGGGACTGAATGTTTCAGCCCACTCACCCCAAGGCTGTTCTAACTTCATCAACATAACCGAAAACACCCCCACTTTTCTCTGATCCCTTAGGAAGTTTTAAGAGTTTTAGGAGCTCTTTGCCAGATACACAATGAAGGTCAAATTTATACCTCATATTGCAATTCACAACATCACACTCCCCAAGGATGGATGTGGCTGGAAACATCTGGGTTCCCATTTTCAGTTGCTTATTCAAAAGGGAGCCAAAAGTCCAATGAGGCCTCAGTGTTTCACCTGTGGAAACAGGAAGCTGAGGACAGCATTCCTAGCCTGTGAGAAGATCAGTCTTTCTTTACTTTTGCCCCAAATGTAAATCTGATCATAACATTCCCCACCTCCCATCACCATGCATTTCTTTCTTGCTCCTGTGGATTATGGCAGTGATTCTCAAATGGGGTGGGAGGTGGGTGATATCTCTTCTCAGGTATGGCTGCCAGATTTAGCAAATAAAAACACAGGAGACACAATTACATTTTAACTTCGCATAAACAATTAATAATGATTTAATTCTAAATACTTCTCCTGCAATATTTACCTGGTGCCTTAATCCAGGCAACATTTGAGAACATCTGGAAATGTGACAGGGAGGTTATGTGGGGGTGGCAGGAGTACTAACGGGAGAGAGGCCAGGGGTGCTGTGAAACACCTTCCATTGCACAGGACCCCTTTACTGAACGGAGAGTGATGGGATCTGAAATGTCAGTAGTGCTGTGGTTGAGCAACCCTTGATAGAGGATTTTGTCTTTACTTTTTTTTATGATTTTCATAAAGGTCAGTTTCATTAATGGTGGTTAGTACATTTAACAGTTAAGTAGATTTAAATAATGCAAGGTGACTACGTGACTGCAGAACTGATAACTAGACAGATAACCAATTTAACTAGAAGCGAGGTAATGTGAAACTCTCTACACATTTAAAACATAATTCTTGTATAGACCATCCTTAGTTTTGATCACTGGAGTCAGGGGAGGGGGAGTGAAGCCTACAGGTCACAGCAGAATTGTATTAAGGCCAAATCTTCCCATATCTCTTCCCTGAGGTTTCTACAGCTGGATTCACCCCCCCACCCCAGAAAAAGCCCAAGTTCATGGCCTGTAGCACTAACACTCTTCCTGTTTACCAGAACAGACAGCGTCAGCTTCACACCAGGCACAGAGGCTCAGTGTAGCCCATTCCAGCTGAAATAGAGTTGTTGACTTTTGCAGAAAAAGAAGCAGTGGGATTCAGCTGATATTTTGCTGCAAGGCCCAAATGAGTGCAGCTGGTTCCTAATATCCAACCAAGAATCACTCAAGTGTCAAGACCTTCACATCCTTTCTGATAAATTGATCCTTCAAATCATGTCCCAAGGATCATGGATATCACTGATATTAATATGTAGCTGGGAGTCGCCAGTCCTGTAATGCACTGGAAGTTATTCCTTGTCAGCTTTGATTCAGCACTGTCCCAGGTCATGGGCTGGTCCCCAGCAAGCCAGCCCTCACAGTCAAGACAGCTGAACCTTGGATTGCAGGTCCATCAAAATCAGAGTCAATGTCACAATCAAGGTTTATACCCTACCTCTAGTAAGAAGATTTGAGTCAGGTATGATGTGACAGTTGGGCATTAAGAAACATGAGGTGACAATCACATGAGCATTGTGACAGTTGTGATGTGACAATCATAAGCAGCTTGTGACAGATGTGTGGCAACAATCACATGCCAGTTGTTACCATGTGAGGTGACACACAAGTGGGGTGTGCCGGATGTGATAGGACACTATCATGTGGGATGACAGATATGATGTGACACTCCATAAAGCATATGTCAAATGTGAGGTGACAATCACACTCTGAGTGTGACAAATGTCAGATGACACGGCCACATTTGTTGAGACAGAAATGATGTGACAGTCATGAGCATGAAGTAACAAATATGATGTGACACTCTGTAAAGCATGTGACAAATGTGAGCTGACAATCACACTCTCGATGTGACAGATGTCAGGTGACACTGACATGTGTGTGAGACAAATATGATGTGACAGTCACAGACATGATGTGACAGATATTATGTGACACTTGCATATTATGACACAGATGAGGTGACAATCACATGGGCATGGTGACAGTTTTGATGTGACACACATAAGTGGTGTGTGACAGGTGTGTGGTGACAACCACATGCTAGTTGTGAGCATGTGAGGTGACACATAAGTGAGTTGTGCCTGATGTGCTATGACACACTCATGTGATGTGACACATATGATGTGACACTCCAGAAGTCATGTGACAAATGTGATGTGACAATATCACTCTGGGTGTGACAGATGACAGGTGACACTGCCACCAGTGTTTAAACAGAAATAGAGTGACCCTAACAGGCACGATTGACCAAAATGTTGTGACATTTGCACATTATGACACACATTAGGTGATAATCACACAGACATTGTGACAAGTGTGATGGAACATTCAGAAGAGGTTTGTGACAGATGTGCAGTGACATTCACATGCCAACTGTGATAATGTGAGGTGACACACAAGTGGGTTGGAACTCATATGATGTGATACACACATGTGACATGTGGCAGATATGTGACTCTCCATAAGTAATGTGTCAAAGGGGAGGTGACAATCACACTCTGGGTGTGACACATGTAAAAGGAAACTGCCACATGTGTTGAGACAGAAATGAGGTGACAGTCACAGGCTCAATGTGACAGATATGATGTGACATGTGTGATGTGACACAGGTAAGCTGACAATCACAAGGGTGCAGTGACAGCTGTGATGTGAACCACATAATCAGTGTGTGACAGGTGTGTGTTGAAAACTACATGCCCTTTGTGTCCATGA
Organism: Hippopotamus amphibius kiboko; assembly: GCF_030028045.1. Lineage (NCBI taxonomy): Eukaryota > Metazoa > Chordata > Mammalia > Artiodactyla > Hippopotamidae > Hippopotamus > Hippopotamus amphibius. Next base: position 57,905,502 of record NC_080192.1, on the reverse strand, counting down.
GAGGTGACACACAAGACAGTTGTGCCTGATGTGATATGACACTCTCATGAGTGATAACAGATATGATGTGACTCTCCATAAGGCATGTGTCAAATGTGAGGTAACAATCACACTCTGAGTGTGACAGATGTCAGATGACACTGCCATATTTGTTGAGACAGAAATGATGTGACAGTCACAGGCATGATGTGAAAAATAGGATGTGACACTACATAAAGCATGTCACAAATGTGAGGTGATAATGACACTTTGGATGTGACAGATATCACAACTGCCATGTGTGTTGAGACAGAAATGATATGACAATAACAGGCATGTGACTGATATGTAGTGGCACTTGCACATTATGACACATGAGAAGACAATCACAAGGACCTTGTGACAGGTGTGATGTGACAATCATAAGTGGTTTGTGCCAGTTGTGGGTTGACAATCACTCGATGGTTGTGATAATGTGAATTGTGGAAAAACAGGTTTGTGATATAGACTTTGACATGCACATGTGTGATGTGACAGATATGCGACTCTCTCTAAGGCATGTGTCAAATATGAGGTGACGATCACACTCTGGGTGTAACAGATGTCAGGGGAATCTGCCACATGTGTTGAGACAGAAATGAGGTCACAGGTGCAATGTGACAGATATGATGTGACAGTTGTGCATGATGACACAGAGGAGGTGACAATCACAAGGGCACAGTGACAGCAGTGATGTGACCCACAGAAGCAGTGTGTGTGAAAACCCACATGCTGGTTGTGACTATGTGAGATGACACACAAGGGGCTTGTGCCTGATGTGATATGACACTGTCATGTGTGATGACAGATATGATGTGACACTCCATAAAGCACATGACAAATGTGAGGTGACAATCACACTCTTGGTGTGACAGATGTCATGTGACACTGACATGTGTGTTGAGACAAATAGGTGACAGCCACAGGCATGATGTGACAGATATGTGACACGTGCCTGTTATGACACAGATGAGGTGACCATCACATGGGCATGGTGACAGTTTGGATGTGACACACATAAGTGGTGTGTGACAGCTGTGTGGTGTCAACCACTTGCTGGTTGTGACCATGTGAGGTGACACACAAGTGGGTTGTGCCTGATGTGCTATGACACACTCATGTGATGGGACACATATGACATGACACTCCAGAAGTCATGTGACAAATGTGATGTGCTAATCACACTCTTGTTGAGACAGATGTCAGGTAACACTGCCATGTGTGTCGAGACAGAAATAGTGTGACCCTAACAGGCACAATGTGACTGAAATGTTGTGACACTTGCACATTATGACACCCATGAGGTGACAATCACACAGGCATTGGGACAGGTGTGATGTGACAATCATGAGTCTTGTGACCGATGTGTGGTGACATTGACATGCCAATTGTGACCATGTGGGGTGACACACAAGTGAATTTGGAACTGTTGTGATGTGACACACGCATGTGCAATGTGACTGGTGTGATGTGACACTCCTGGGAGGCATGTGACTAATATGAGGGGACAATCACACTCTGTGTGTCACAGGAGTCAGGTGACACTCTCAAGTGTGTTGAGACCCATGTGATGTGACAATCACATGTGCAATGACACAGGTATGATGTGACCCTTGGGCATTAAGACACATGAGGTGACAAATACATGAACATTGTGACAGTTGTGATGTGACCGTCATAAGCAGCTTGTGACAGATGTGCGGTGACAATCACATGCCAGTTGTGACCATGTGAGGTGACACACAAGTGGGCTGTGCCTGATGTGATATGACACTCTCATGTGTGATGACAGATAGGATGTGTCACTCTGTAAAGCATGTGCCAACTGTGAGGTAACACACTATGGGTGTAACAGATGTCACATGACACTGCCACATTTGTGGAGGCAGAAATGCTGTGACAATAACAGACATGATGTGACTGATATGTTATGGCACTTGCGTGTTACAACACAGGTGATGTGACAATCACATGGGCCTTGTAACAGTTTTGATGTGACACACATAAGCATGTGTGACACATGTGTGGTGATCACGTGAGGTGACACACAAATGGCTTGTGCTTGATGTGATATGACTCTCATGTGTGATGACAGGTATGATGCGATGCTCTGTAAAGCAAGTGACAATGTGAGGTGACACACAAGTTGATTGGAACTGATCTGATGTGACACACACATGTGTGATATGAGAGGTATGATGTGACACCCCTGCATGGCATGTGACTTATATGAGGTGACACTCACTCTCTGGGTGTGACACATGTCAGGAGACACTCTCATGCGTGTTGAGACAGATGTGATATGACAATCACAGGTGCAATGCGACACATATGATGGGGCATTTGCATGTTAAGATACATGTGGGATGACAACCACAGAAGCGTTGTGACAGTTGTGATGTGACAGTCATAAATGGCTTGGGACAAATGAGTGGTGACAATCGTATGCTGATTGTGACCTTCTGAGTTGACATGCATGTGGGTTGTGATGGACATGATGTGACATGCGCATGTGAAGTGACAGGTATGCTGTAATGCTTCTGGAAGTCTTCTGACAAATTGAGGTCACAATACCACTCTGAGTGTGACAGGTATCAGGTGACAATGCCACATGTGTTGAGACAGAAATGATATGAGAGCCACAGGCATGATGTGATAGCTATGATGTGACACTTGCCTGTTAAGACACATGGTGAGGTAACAATCACATGAGTGTTGTGACAGTTGTGATGTGACACACATAAGCAATGTGTGACAGGTGTGTGATGACAACCACATGCTGGTTGTGACCATGTGAGGTGACACAAGTGGGTTGTACCTGATGAGATATGACACTCTCACATGTGATGCGACAGATATGATGTGACACTCTGGAAGGCATTTGACACATGTGATGTGACACTCACACTCAGGGTATGACAGATGTCAGATGACACACCCACATGGGCTGAGACAGAAGTGACGTGATAATCATAAGTGTGATGGGATAGATACGATATAATGCTTTCATGTTATGACACATGTGAGGTAACGGCCACATGGGTGTGGTGACAGTTGTGATATGACACTGATAAGAGGCTTGTGACAGATGTGTGGTGACAATCATATGCCAGTGGTGAACACATGAGGTGACAAATGGGTGGTGATGGATGTGACGTGACAGTCCCATATGTGATGTGACAGGGAAACATGACACTTTGTAAGGCACCTGACAAATGGGAGGTGACAAACACACTCTGGGTGTGACAGATGCCAGGTGACACTGCCACATGTGTTGAGACAGAAATGATGCGAGAGTCACAGGCACGATGTGACAGCTATGATGTGACACGTGCATTCTGACATAGGAGAAGTGACAGTCACATGGGTGTTATAACAGTTTTGATGTAACACACATAAGTATGTGTGACAGATGTGTGGTGACAATCATATGCCAATTGTGACAATGGGAGGTGACACACAGCTGGGTTGGATCTGATGTGATGTGACAATCACATGTGCAATGTGACAGGTATGATGTGACAGTTGTGCATGAAGACACATGTGAGGTGACAGTCACTTGAGCATTGTGACAGTTGTGATGTGAGACTCATAAGTGGCTTGTGACCAGTGTGTGGTGACAATCATATGCAGATTGTGACCATCTGAGATCACATACATATGGGTTTTGACTGATGTGATGTGACCTGCACATGTCAGAGGTGACAGGGATGATGTGACACTCCCAGAAGACGTGTGACAAGTGTGAGGTGACAATCACACTGTGGGTGTGACAGATATCAGGTGACACTGCCACGTGTGTTGAGACAGAAATGATGTGATGATCACAGGCATGATATGAGAGATATGATGTGACACTTGCATATTATAACACAGATGAGGTGACCATCACATGGGCATTGTAACAGATTTGACGTGACCCACATAAGCATGTGTGACAGATGTGTGGTGACAATAACATGTGGGTTGTGACCATGTGAGGTGACACACAAGTGGGTTGTGCCTCATGTGATATTTCACTCCCATGTGTAATGTGACAGATATGATGTGACACTCCATAACACATGTGACAAATGTGAGGTGACAATCACACTCGAGGTGTGACATATGTCAGGTGACACTGCCACATGTGTTGAAGTAGAAATGGTGTGACCAATAACAGGCACAATGTGACTGACATTTTTGGATAATTGCATGTTATGACACACATGAGGTGACAATCACTCAGGCATTATGACGGGTGTGATGTGACAATCATAAGAGGCTTGTGACAGATGTGTGGTGACAATCACATGCCAATTGTGACAGGGTGAGCTGATACACACGTGGGTTGTGCCTGAAGTTATGTGACATTCTCATGTGTAATGACATATACTGTGTGATACTCTGTAATGCATGTGACAAATGTGAGGTGACAATCACAGTCTTGGTGTGACAGATGTCATGTGACACTGCCATGTGTGTTGAGACAGAAATGGCATGACAGTCACAGGCTCAATGTGACAGATATGATGTGACACTTGCCCATGATGACACAGGTGAGGTGACAATCACAGGGGGTTGTGAAAGTTGTGATGTGACACACATAATCAGTGTGTGACAGGTATGTTTTGGCAACCACATGTAGGTTGTGACCATGTGAGATGACACACAAGTGGGTTGTGCCTGCTGTGATGTGATACTCTCATGTGTGATGACAGATATGATGTAACACTTCATCAAGCATGTGGCAAATGGGAGTCAACAATCACACTCTGGGTGTGACAGATGTCAGATGACACTGCCACGTGTGTTGAGACAGAAATGATGTGACAGTCACAGGCATGATGTGAAAAATAGGATGTGACACTACATAAAGCATGTCACAAATGTGAGGTGATAATGACACTTTGGATGTGACAGATATCACAACTGCCATGTGTGTTGAGACAGAAATGATATGACAATAACAGGCATGTGACTGATATGTAGTGGCACTTGCACATTATGACACATGAGAAGACAATCACAAGGACCTTGTGACAGGTGTGATGTGACAATCATAAGTGGTTTGTGCCAGTTGTGGGTTGACAATCACTCGATGGTTGTGATAATGTGAATTGTGGAAAAACAGGTTTGTGATATAGACTTTGACATGCACATGTGTGATGTGACAGATATGCGACTCTCTCTAAGGCATGTGTCAAATATGAGGTGACGATCACACTCTGGGTGTAACAGATGTCAGGGGAATCTGCCACATGTGTTGAGACAGAAATGAGGTCACAGGTGCAATGTGACAGATATGATGTGACAGTTGTGCATGATGACACAGAGGAGGTGACAATCACAAGGGCACAGTGACAGCAGTGATGTGACCCACAGAAGCAGTGTGTGTGAAAACCCACATGCTGGTTGTGACTATGTGAGATGACACACAAGGGGCTTGTGCCTGATGTGATATGACACTGTCATGTGTGATGACAGATATGATGTGACACTCCATAAAGCACATGACAAATGTGAGGTGACAATCACACTCTTGGTGTGACAGATGTCATGTGACACTGACATGTGTGTTGAGACAAATAGGTGACAGCCACAGGCATGATGTGACAGATATGTGACACGTGCCTGTTATGACACAGATGAGGTGACCATCACATGGGCATGGTGACAGTTTGGATGTGACACACATAAGTGGTGTGTGACAGCTGTGTGGTGTCAACCACTTGCTGGTTGTGACCATGTGAGGTGACACACAAGTGGGTTGTGCCTGATGTGCTATGACACACTCATGTGATGGGACACATATGACATGACACTCCAGAAGTCATGTGACAAATGTGATGTGCTAATCACACTCTTGTTGAGACAGATGTCAGGTAACACTGCCATGTGTGTCGAGACAGAAATAGTGTGACCCTAACAGGCACAATGTGACTGAAATGTTGTGACACTTGCACATTATGACACCCATGAGGTGACAATCACACAGGCATTGGGACAGGTGTGATGTGACAATCATGAGTCTTGTGACCGATGTGTGGTGACATTGACATGCCAATTGTGACCATGTGGGGTGACACACAAGTGAATTTGGAACTGTTGTGATGTGACACACGCATGTGCAATGTGACTGGTGTGATGTGACACTCCTGGGAGGCATGTGACTAATATGAGGGGACAATCACACTCTGTGTGTCACAGGAGTCAGGTGACACTCTCAAGTGTGTTGAGACCCATGTGATGTGACAATCACATGTGCAATGACACAGGTATGATGTGACCCTTGGGCATTAAGACACATGAGGTGACAAATACATGAACATTGTGACAGTTGTGATGTGACCGTCATAAGCAGCTTGTGACAGATGTGCGGTGACAATCACATGCCAGTTGTGACCATGTGAGGTGACACACAAGTGGGCTGTGCCTGATGTGATATGACACTCTCATGTGTGATGACAGATAGGATGTGTCACTCTGTAAAGCATGTGCCAACTGTGAGGTAACACACTATGGGTGTAACAGATGTCACATGACACTGCCACATTTGTGGAGGCAGAAATGCTGTGACAATAACAGACATGATGTGACTGATATGTTATGGCACTTGCGTGTTACAACACAGGTGATGTGACAATCACATGGGCCTTGTAACAGTTTTGATGTGACACACATAAGCATGTGTGACACATGTGTGGTGATCACGTGAGGTGACACACAAATGGCTTGTGCTTGATGTGATATGACTCTCATGTGTGATGACAGGTATGATGCGATGCTCTGTAAAGCAAGTGACAATGTGAGGTGACACACAAGTTGATTGGAACTGATCTGATGTGACACACACATGTGTGATATGAGAGGTATGATGTGACACCCCTGCATGGCATGTGACTTATATGAGGTGACACTCACTCTCTGGGTGTGACACATGTCAGGAGACACTCTCATGCGTGTTGAGACAGATGTGATATGACAATCACAGGTGCAATGCGACACATATGATGGGGCATTTGCATGTTAAGATACATGTGGGATGACAACCACAGAAGCGTTGTGACAGTTGTGATGTGACAGTCATAAATGGCTTGGGACAAATGAGTGGTGACAATCGTATGCTGATTGTGACCTTCTGAGTTGACATGCATGTGGGTTGTGATGGACATGATGTGACATGCGCATGTGAAGTGACAGGTATGCTGTAATGCTTCTGGAAGTCTTCTGACAAATTGAGGTCACAATACCACTCTGAGTGTGACAGGTATCAGGTGACAATGCCACATGTGTTGAGACAGAAATGATATGAGAGCCACAGGCATGATGTGATAGCTATGATGTGACACTTGCCTGTTAAGACACATGGTGAGGTAACAATCACATGAGTGTTGTGACAGTTGTGATGTGACACACATAAGCAATGTGTGACAGGTGTGTGATGACAACCACATGCTGGTTGTGACCATGTGAGGTGACACAAGTGGGTTGTACCTGATGAGATATGACACTCTCACATGTGATGCGACAGATATGATGTGACACTCTGGAAGGCATTTGACACATGTGATGTGACACTCACACTCAGGGTATGACAGATGTCAGATGACACACCCACATGGGCTGAGACAGAAGTGACGTGATAATCATAAGTGTGATGGGATAGATACGATATAATGCTTTCATGTTATGACACATGTGAGGTAACGGCCACATGGGTGTGGTGACAGTTGTGATATGACACTGATAAGAGGCTTGTGACAGATGTGTGGTGACAATCATATGCCAGTGGTGAACACATGAGGTGACAAATGGGTGGTGATGGATGTGACGTGACAGTCCCATATGTGATGTGACAGGGAAACATGACACTTTGTAAGGCACCTGACAAATGGGAGGTGACAAACACACTCTGGGTGTGACAGATGCCAGGTGACACTGCCACATGTGTTGAGACAGAAATGATGCGAGAGTCACAGGCACGATGTGACAGCTATGATGTGACACGTGCATTCTGACATAGGAGAAGTGACAGTCACATGGGTGTTATAACAGTTTTGATGTAACACACATAAGTATGTGTGACAGATGTGTGGTGACAATCATATGCCAATTGTGACAATGGGAGGTGACACACAACTGGGTTGGATCTGATGTGATGTGACAATCACATGTGCAATGTGACAGGTATGATGTGACAGTTGTGCATGAAGACACATGTGAGGTGACAGTCACTTGAGCATTGTGACAGTTGTGATGTGAGACTCATAAGTGGCTTGTGACCAGTGTGTGGTGACAATCATATGCAGATTGTGACCATCTGAGATCACATACATATGGGTTTTGACTGATGTGATGTGACCTGCACATGTCAGAGGTGACAGGGATGATGTGACACTCCCAGAAGACGTGTGACAAGTGTGAGGTGACAATCACACTGTGGGTGTGACAGATATCAGGTGACACTGCCACGTGTGTTGAGACAGAAATGATGTGATGATCACAGGCATGATATGAGAGATATGATGTGACACTTGCATATTATAACACAGATGAGGTGACCATCACATGGGCATTGTAACAGATTTGACGTGACCCACATAAGCATGTGTGACAGATGTGTGGTGACAATAACATGTGGGTTGTGACCATGTGAGGTGACACACAAGTGGGTTGTGCCTCATGTGATATTTCACTCCCATGTGTAATGTGACAGATATGATGTGACACTCCATAACACATGTGACAAATGTGAGGTGACAATCACACTCGAGGTGTGACATATGTCAGGTGACACTGCCACATGTGTTGAAGTAGAAATGGTGTGACCAATAACAGGCACAATGTGACTGACATTTTTGGATAATTGCATGTTATGACACACATGAGGTGACAATCACTCAGGCATTATGACGGGTGTGATGTGACAATCATAAGAGGCTTGTGACAGATGTGTGGTGACAATCACATGCCAATTGTGACAGGGTGAGCTGATACACACGTGGGTTGTGCCTGAAGTTATGTGACATTCTCATGTGTAATGACATATACTGTGTGATACTCTGTAATGCATGTGACAAATGTGAGGTGACAATCACAGTCTTGGTGTGACAGATGTCATGTGACACTGCCATGTGTGTTGAGACAGAAATGGCATGACAGTCACAGGCTCAATGTGACAGATATGATGTGACACTTGCCCATGATGACACAGGTGAGGTGACAATCACAGGGGGTTGTGAAAGTTGTGATGTGACACACATAATCAGTGTGTGACAGGTATGTTTTGGCAACCACATGTAGGTTGTGACCATGTGAGATGACACACAAGTGGGTTGTGCCTGCTGTGATGTGATACTCTCATGTGTGATGACAGATATGATGTAACACTTCATCAAGCATGTGGCAAATGGGAGTCAACAATCACACTCTGGGTGTGACAGATGTCAGATGACACTGCCACGTGTGTTGAGACAGAAATGATGTGACAGTCACAGGCATGATGTGAAAAATAGGATGTGACACTACATAAAGCATGTCACAAATGTGAGGTGATAATGACACTTTGGATGTGACAGATATCACAACTGCCATGTGTGTTGAGACAGAAATGATATGACAATAACAGGCATGTGACTGATATGTAGTGGCACTTGCACATTATGACACATGAGAAGACAATCACAAGGACCTTGTGACAGGTGTGATGTGACAATCATAAGTGGTTTGTGCCAGTTGTGGGTTGACAATCACTCGATGGTTGTGATAATGTGAATTGTGGAAAAACAGGTTTGTGATATAGACTTTGACATGCACATGTGTGATGTGACAGATATGCGACTCTCTCTAAGGCATGTGTCAAATATGAGGTGACGATCACACTCTGGGTGTAACAGATGTCAGGGGAATCTGCCACATGTGTTGAGACAGAAATGAGGTCACAGGTGCAATGTGACAGATATGATGTGACAGTTGTGCATGATGACACAGAGGAGGTGACAATCACAAGGGCACAGTGACAGCAGTGATGTGACCCACAGAAGCAGTGTGTGTGAAAACCCACATGCTGGTTGTGACTATGTGAGATGACACACAAGGGGCTTGTGCCTGATGTGATATGACACTGTCATGTGTGATGACAGATATGATGTGACACTCCATAAAGCACATGACAAATGTGAGGTGACAATCACACTCTTGGTGTGACAGATGTCATGTGACACTGACATGTGTGTTGAGACAAATAGGTGACAGCCACAGGCATGATGTGACAGATATGTGACACTTGCCTGTTATGACACAGATGAGGTGACCATCACATGGGCATGGTGACAGTTTGGATGTGACACACATAAGTGGTGTGTGACAGCTGTGTGGTGTCAACCACTTGCTGGTTGTGACCATGTGAGGTGACACACAAGTGGGTTGTGCCTGATGTGCTATGACACACTCATGTGATGGGACACATATGACATGACACTCCAGAAGTCATGTGACACATGTGATGTGCTAATCACACTCTTGTTGAGACAGATGTCAGGTAACACTGCCATGTGTGTCGAGACAGAAATAGTGTGACCCTAACAGGCACAATGGGACTGAAATGTTGTGACACTTGCACATTATGACACCCATGAGGTGACAATCACACAGGCATTGGGACAGGTGTGATGTGACAATCATGAGTCTTGTGACCGATGTGTGGTGACATTGACATGCCAATTGTGACCATGTGGGGTGACACACAAGTGAATTTGGAACTGTTGTGATGTGACACACGCATGTGCAATGTGACTGGTGTGATGTGACACTCCTGGGAGGCATGTGACTAATATGAGGTGACAATCACACTCTGTGTGTCACAGGAGTCAGGTGACACTCTCAAGTGTGTTGAGACCCATGTGATGTGACAATCACATGTGCAATGACACAGGTATGATGTGACCCTTGGGCATTAAGACACATGAGGTGACAAATACATGAACATTGTGACAGTTGTGATGTGACCGTCATAAGCAGCTTGTGACAGATGTGCGGTGACAATCACATGCCAGTTGTGACCATGTGAGGTGACACACAAGTGGGCTGTGCCTGATGTGATATGACACTCTCATGTGTGATGACAGATAGGATGTGTCACTCTGTAAAGCATGTGCCAACTGTGAGGTAACACACTATGGGTGTAACAGATGTCAGATGACACTGCCACATTTGTGGAGGCAGAAATGCTGTGACAATAACAGACATGATGTGACTGATATGTTATGGCACTTGCGTGTTACAACACAGGTGATGTGACAATCACATGGGCCTTGTAACAGTTTTGATGTGACACACATAAGCATGTGTGACACATGTGTGGTGATCACGTGAGGTGACACACAAATGGCTTGTGCTTGATGTGATATGACTCTCATGTGTGATGACAGGTATGATGCGATGCTCTGTAAAGCAAGTGACAATGTGAGGTGACACACAAGTTGATTGGAACTGATCTGATGTGACACACACATGTGTGATATGAGAGGTATGATGTGACACCCCTGCATGGCATGTGACTTATATGAGGTGACACTCACTCTCTGGGTGTGACACATGTCAGGAGACACTCTCATGCGTGTTGAGACAGATGTGATATGACAATCACAGGTGCAATGCGACACATATGATGGGGCATTTGCATGTTAAGATACATGTGGGATGACAACCACAGAAGCGTTGTGACAGTTGTGATGTGACAGTCATAAATGGCTTGGGACAAATGAGTGGTGACAATCGTATGCTGATTGTGACCTTCTGAGTTGACATGCATGTGGGTTGTGATGGACATGATGTGACATGCACATGTGAAGTGACAGGTATGCTGTAATGCTTCTGGAAGTCTTCTGACAAATTGAGGTCACAATACCACTCTGAGTGTGACAGGTATCAGGTGACAATGCCACAGGTGTTGAGACAGAAATGATATGAGAGCCACAGGCATGATGTGATAGCTATGATGTGACACTTGCCTGTTAAGACACATGGTGAGGTAACAATCACATGAGTGTTGTGACAGTTGTGATGTGACACACATAAGCAATGTGTGACAGGTGTGTGATGACAACCACATGCTGGTTGTGACCATGTGAGGTGACACAAGTGGGTTGTACCTGATGAGATATGACACTCTCACATGTGATGCGACAGATATGATGTGACACTCTGGAAGGCATTTGACACATGTGATGTGACACTCACACTCAGGGTATGACAGATGTCAGATGACACACCCACATGGGCTGAGACAGAAGTGACGTGATAATCATAAGTGTGATGGGATAGATACGATATAATGCTTTCATGTTATGACACATGTGAGGTAACGGCCACATGGGTGTGGTGACAGTTGTGATATGACACTGATAAGAGGCTTGTGACAGATGTGTGGTGACAATCATATGCCAGTGGTGAACACATGAGGTGACAAATGGGTGGTGATGGATGTGACGTGACAGTCCCATATGTGATGTGACAGGGAAACATGACACTTTGTAAGGCACCTGACAAATGGGAGGTGACAAACACACTCTGGGTGTGACAGATGCCAGGTGACACTGCCACATGTGTTGAGACAGAAATGATGCGAGAGTCACAGGCACGATGTGACAGATATGATGTGACACGTGCATTCTGACATAGGAGAAGTGACAGTCACATGGGTGTTATAACAGTTTTGATGTAACACACAGAAGTATGTGTGACAGATGTGTGGTGACAATCATATGCCAATTGTGACAATGGGAGGTGACACACAACTGGGTTGGATCTGATGTGATGTGACAATCACATGTGCAATGTGACAGGTATGATGTGACAGTTGTGCGTGAAGACACATGTGAGGTGACAGTCACTTGAGCATTGTGACAGTTGTGATGTGAGACTCATAAGTGGCTTGTGACCAGTGTGTGGTGACAATCATATGCAGATTGTGACCATCTGAGATCACATACATATGGGTTTTGACTGATGTGATGTGACATGCACATGTCAGATGTGACAGGGATGATGTGACACTCCCAGAAGACGTGTGACAAGTGTGAGGTGACAATCACACTGTGGGTGTGACAGATATCAGGTGACACTGCCACGTGTGTTGAGACAGAAATGATGTGATGATCACAGGCATGATATGAGAGATATGATGTGACACTTGCATATTATAACACAGATGAGGTGACAATCACATGGGCATTGTAACAGATTTGACGTGACCCACATAAGCATGTGTGACAGATGTGTGGTGACAATAACATGTGGGTTGTGACCATGTGAGGTGACACACAAGTGGGTTGTGCCTCATGTGATATTTCACTCCCATGTGGAATGTGACAGATATGATGTGACACTCCATAACACATGTGACAAATGTGAGGTGACAATCACACTCGAGGTGTGACATATGTCAGGTGACACTGCCACATGTGTTGAAGTAGAAATGGTGTGACCAATAACAGGCACAATGTGACTGACATTTTTGGATAATTGCATGTTATGACACACATGAGGTGACAATCACTCAGGCATTATGACAGGTGTGATGTGACAATCATAAGAGGCTTGTGACAGATGTGTGGTGACAATCACATGCCAATTGTGACAGGGTGAGCTGATACACACCTGGGTTGTGCCTGAAGTTATGTGACATTCTCATGTGTAATGACATATACTGTGTGATACTCTGTAATGCATGTGACAAATGTGAGGTGACAATCACAGTCTTGGTGTGACAGATGTCATGTGACACTGCCATGTGTGTTGAGACAGAAATGGCATGACAGTCACAGGCTCAATGTGACAGATATGATGTGACACTTGCCCATGATGACACTGGTGAGGTGACAATCACAGGGGGTTGTGAAAGTTGTGATGTGACACACATAATCAGTGTGTGACAGGTATGTTTTGGCAACCACATGTAGGTTGTGACCATGTGAGATGACACACAAGTGGGTTGTGCCTGCTGTGATGTGATACTCTCATGTGTGATGACAGATATGATGTAACACTTCATCAAGCATGTGGCAAATGGGAGTCAACAATCACACTCTGGGTGTGACAGATGTCAGATGACACTGCCATATTTGTTGAGACAGAAATGATGTGACAGTCACAGGCATGATGTGAAAAATAGGATGTGACACTACATAAAGCATGTCACAAATGTGAGGTGATAATGACACTTTGGATGTGACAGATATCACAACTGCCATGTGTGTTGAGACAGAAATGATATGACAATAACAGGCATGTGACTGATATGTAGTGGCACTTGCACATTATGACACATGAGAAGACAATCACAAGGACCTTGTGACAGGTGTGATGTGACAATCATAAGTGGTTTGTGCCAGTTGTGGGTTGACAATCACTCGATGGTTGTGATAATGTGAATTGTGGAAAAACAGGTTTGTGATATAGACTTTGACATGCACATGTGTGATGTGACAGATATGCGACTCTCTCTAAGGCATGTGTCAAATATGAGGTGACGATCACACTCTGGGTGTAACAGATGTCAGGGGAATCTGCCACATGTGTTGAGACAGAAATGAGGTCACAGGTGCAATGTGACAGATATGATGTGACAGTTGTGCATGATGACACAGAGGAGGTGACAATCACAAGGGCACAGTGACAGCAGTGATGTGACCCACAGAAGCAGTGTGTGTGAAAACCCACATGCTGGTTGTGACTATGTGAGATGACACACAAGGGGCTTGTGCCTGATGTGATATGACACTGTCATGTGTGATGACAGATATGATGTGACACTCCATAAAGCACATGACAAATGTGAGGTGACAATCACACTCTTGGTGTGACAGATGTCATGTGACACTGACATGTGTGTTGAGACAAATAGGTGACAGCCACAGGCATGATGTGACAGATATGTGACACTTGCCTGTTATGACACAGATGAGGTGACCATCACATGGGCATGGTGACAGTTTGGATGTGACACACATAAGTGGTGTGTGACAGCTGTGTGGTGTCAACCACTTGCTGGTTGTGACCATGTGAGGTGACACACAAGTGGGTTGTGCCTGATGTGCTATGACACACTCATGTGATGGGACACATATGACATGACACTCCAGAAGTCATGTGACACATGTGATGTGCTAATCACACTCTTGTTGAGACAGATGTCAGGTAACACTGCCATGTGTGTTGAGACAGAAATAGTGTGACCCTAACAGGCACAATGGGACTGAAATGTTGTGACACTTGCACATTATGACACCCATGAGGTGACAATCACACAGGCATTGGGACAGGTGTGATGTGACAATCATGAGTCTTGTGACAGATGCGTGGTGACATTGACATGCCAATTGTGACCATGTGGGGTGACACACAAGTGAATTTGGAACTGTTGTGATGTGACACACGCATGTGCAATGTGACTGGTGTGATGTGACACTCCTGGGAGGCATGTGACTAATATGAGGGGACAATCACACTCTGTGTGTCACAGGAGTCAGGTGACACTCTCAAGTGTGTTGAGACCCATGTGATGTGACAATCACATGTGCAATGACACAGGTATGATGTGACCCTTGGGCATTAAGACACATGAGGTGACAAATACATGAACATTGTGACAGTTGTGATGTGACCGTCATAAGCAGCTTGTGACAGATGTGCGGTGACAATCACATGCCAGTTGTGACCATGTGAGGTGACACACAAGTGGGCTGTGCCTGATGTGATATGACACTCTCATGTGTGATGACAGATAGGATGTGTCACTCTGTAAAGCATGTGCCAATTGTGAGGTAACACACTATGGGTGTAACAGATGTCACATGACACTGCCACATTTGTGGAGGCAGAAATGCTGTGACAATAACAGACATGATGTGACTGATATGTTATGGCACTTGCGTGTTACAACACAGGTGATGTGACAATCACATGGGCCTTGTAACAGTTTTGATGTGACACACATAAGCATGTGTGACACATGTGTGGTGATCACGTGAGGTGACACACAAATGGCTTGTGCTTGATGTGATATGACTCTCATGTGTGATGACAGGTATGATGCGATGCTCTGTAAAGCAAGTGACAATGTGAGGTGACACACAAGTTGATTGGAACTGATCTGATGTGACACACACATGTGTGATATGAGAGGTATGATGTGACACCCCTGCATGGCATGTGACTTATATGAGGTGACACTCACTCTCTGGGTGTGACACATGTCAGGAGACACTCTCATGCGTGTTGAGACAGATGTGATATGACAATCACAGGTGCAATGCGACACATATGATGGGGCATTTGCATGTTAAGATACATGTGGGATGACAACCACAGAAGCGCTGTGACAGTTGTGATGTGACAGTCATAAATGGCTTGGGACAAATGAGTGGTGACAATCGTATGCTGATTGTGACCTTCTGAGTTGACATGCATGTGGGTTGTGATGGACATGATGTGACATGCGCATGTGAAGTGACAGGTATGCTGTAATGCTTCTGGAAGTCTTCTGACAAATTGAGGTCACAATACCACTCTGAGTGTGACAGGTATCAGGTGACAATGCCACATGTGTTGAGACAGAAATGATATGAGAGCCACAGGCATGATGTGATAGCTATGATGTGACACTTGCCTGTTAAGACACATGGTGAGGTAACAATCACATGAGTGTTGTGACAGTTGTGATGTGACACACATAAGCAATGTGTGACAGGTGTGTGATGACAACCACATGCTGGTTGTGACCATGTGAGGTGACACAAGTGGGTTGTACCTGATGAGATATGACACTCTCACATGTGATGCGACAGATATGATGTGACACTCTGGAAGGCATTTGACACATGTGATGTGACACTCACACTCAGGGTATGACAGATGTCAGATGACACACCCACATGGGCTGAGACAGAAGTGACGTGATAATCATAAGTGTGATGGGATAGATACGATATAATGCTTTCATGTTATGACACATGTGAGGTAACGGCCACATGGGTGTGGTGACAGTTGTGATATGACACTGATAAGAGGCTTGTGACAGATGTGTGGTGACAATCATATGCCAGTGGTGAACACATGAGGTGACAAATGGGTGGTGATGGATGTGACGTGACAGTCCCATATGTGATGTGACAGGGAAACATGACACTTTGTAAGGCACCTGACAAATGGGAGGTGACAAACACACTCTGGGTGTGACAGATGCCAGGTGACACTGCCACATGTGTTGAGACAGAAATGATGCGAGAGTCACAGGCACGATGTGACAGCTATGATGTGACACGTGCATTCTGACATAGGAGAAGTGACAGTCACATGGGTGTTATAACAGTTTTGATGTAACACACATAAGTATGTGTGACAGATGTGTGGTGACAATCATATGCCAATTGTGACAATGGGAGGTGACACACAACTGGGTTGGATCTGATGTGATGTGACAATCACATGTGCAATGTGACAGGTATGATGTGACAGTTGTGCGTGAAGACACATGTGAGGTGACAGTCACTTGAGCATTGTGACAGTTGTGATGTGAGACTCATAAGTGGCTTGTGACCAGTGTGTGGTGACAATCATATGCAGATTGTGACCATCTGAGATCACATACATATGGGTTTTGACTGATGTGATGTGACCTGCACATGTCAGAGGTGACAGGGATGATGTGACACTCCCAGAAGACGTGTGACAAGTGTGAGGTGACAATCACACTGTGGGTGTGACAGATATCAGGTGACACTGCCACGTGTGTTGAGACAGAAATGATGTGATGATCACAGGCATGATATGAGAGATATGATGTGACACTTGCATATTATAACACAGATGAGGTGACCATCACATGGGCATTGTAACAGATTTGACGTGACCCACATAAGCATGTGTGACAGATGTGTGGTGACAATAACATGTGGGTTGTGACCATGTGAGGTGACACACAAGTGGGTTGTGCCTCATGTGATATTTCACTCCCATGTGTAATGTGACAGATATGATGTGACACTCCATAACACATGTGACAAATGTGAGGTGACAATCACACTCGAGGTGTGACATATGTCAGGTGACACTGCCACATGTGTTGAAGTAGAAATGGTGTGACCAATAACAGGCACAATGTGACTGACATTTTTGGATAATTGCATGTTATGACACACATGAGGTGACAATCACTCAGGCATTATGACGGGTGTGATGTGACAATCATAAGAGGCTTGTGACAGATGTGTGGTGACAATCACATGCCAATTGTGACAGGGTGAGCTGATACACACGTGGGTTGTGCCTGAAGTTATGTGACATTCTCATGTGTAATGACATATACTGTGTGATACTCTGTAATGCATGTGACAAATGTGAGGTGACAATCACAGTCTTGGTGTGACAGATGTCATGTGACACTGCCATGTGTGTTGAGACAGAAATGGCATGACAGTCACAGGCTCAATGTGACAGATATGATGTGACACTTGCCCATGATGACACAGGTGAGGTGACAATCACAGGGGGTTGTGAAAGTTGTGATGTGACACACATAATCAGTGTGTGACAGGTATGTTTTGGCAACCACATGTAGGTTGTGACCATGTGAGATGACACACAAGTGGGTTGTGCCTGCTGTGATGTGATACTCTCATGTGTGATGACAGATATGATGTAACACTTCATCAAGCATGTGGCAAATGGGAGTCAACAATCACACTCTGGGTGTGACAGATGTCAGATGACACTGCCACGTGTGTTGAGACAGAAATGATGTGACAGTCACAGGCATGATGTGAAAAATAGGATGTGACACTACATAAAGCATGTCACAAATGTGAGGTGATAATGACACTTTGGATGTGACAGATATCACAACTGCCATGTGTGTTGAGACAGAAATGATATGACAATAACAGGCATGTGACTGATATGTAGTGGCACTTGCACATTATGACACATGAGAAGACAATCACAAGGACCTTGTGACAGGTGTGATGTGACAATCATAAGTGGTTTGTGCCAGTTGTGGGTTGACAATCACTCAATGGTTGTGATAATGTGAATTGTGGAAAAACAGGTTTGTGATATAGACTTTGACATGCACATGTGTGATGTGACAGATATGCGACTCTCTCTAAGGCATGTGTCAAATATGAGGTGACGATCACACTCTGGGTGTAACAGATGTCAGGGGAATCTGCCACATGTGTTGAGACAGAAATGAGGTCACAGGTGCAATGTGACAGATATGATGTGACAGTTGTGCATGATGACACAGAGGAGGTGACAATCACAAGGGCACAGTGACAGCAGTGATGTGACCCACAGAAGCAGTGTGTGTGAAAACCCACATGCTGGTTGTGACTATGTGAGGTGACACACAAGGGGCTTGTGCCTGATGTGATATGACACTGTCATGTGTGATGACAGATATGATGTGACACTCCATAAAGCACATGACAAATGTGAGGTGACAATCACACTCTTGGTGTGACAGATGTCATGTGACACTGACATGTGTGTTGAGACAAATAGGTGACAGCCACAGGCATGATGTGACAGATATGTGACACTTGCCTGTTATGACACAGATGAGGTGACCATCACATGGGCATGGTGACAGTTTGGATGTGACACACATAAGTGGTGTGTGACAGCTGTGTGTTGTCAACCACTTGCTGGTTGTGACCATGTGAGGTGACACACAAGTGGGTTGTGCCTGATGTGCTATGACACACTCATGTGATGGGACACATATGACATGACACTCCAGAAGTCATGTGACACATGTGATGTGCTAATCACACTCTTGTTGAGACAGATGTCAGGTAACACTGCCATGTGTGTTGAGACAGAAATAGTGTGACCCTAACAGGCACAATGTGACTGAAATGTTGTGACACTTGCACATTATGACACCCATGAGGTGACAATCACACAGGCATTGGGACAGGTGTGATGTGACAATCATGAGTCTTGTGACAGATGCGTGGTGACATTGACATGCCAATTGTGACCATGTGAGGTGACACACAAGTGAATTTGGAACTGTTATGATGTGACACACGCATGTGCAATGTGACTGGTGTGATGTGACACTCCTGGGAGGCATGTGACTAATATGAGGTGACAATCACACTCTGTGTGTCACAGGAGTCAGGTGACACTCTCAAGTGTGTTGAGACCCATGTGATGTGACAATCACATGTGCAATGACACAGGTATGATGTGACCCTTGGGCATTAAGACACATGAGGTGACAAATACATGAACATTGTGACAGTTGTGATGTGACCGTCATAAGCAGCTTGTGACAGATGTGCGGTGACAATCACATGCCAGTTGTGACCATGTGAGGTGACACACAAGTGGGCTGTGCCTGATGTGATATGACACTCTCATGTGTGATGACAGATAGGATGTGTCACTCTGTAAAGCATGTGCCAACTGTGAGGTAACACACTATGGGTGTAACAGATGTCAGATGACACTGCCACATTTGTTGAGGCAGAAATGCTGTGACAATAACAGACATGATGTGACTGATATGTTATGGCACTTGCGTGTTACAACACAGGTGATGTGACAATCACATGGGCCTTGTAACAGTTTTGATGTGACACACATAAGCATGTGTGACACATGTGTGGTGATCACGTGAGGTGACACACAAATGGCTTGTGCTTGATGTGATATGACTCTCATGTGTGATGACAGGTATGATGCGATGCTCTGTAAAGCAAGTGACAATGTGAGGTGACACACAAGTTGATTGGAACTGATCTGATGTGACACACACATGTGTGATATGAGAGGTATGATGTGACACCCCTGCATGGCATGTGACTTATATGAGGTGACACTCACTCTCTGGGTGTGACACATGTCAGGAGACACTCTCATGCGTGTTGAGACAGATGTGATATGACAATCACAGGTGCAATGCGACACATATGATGGGGCATTTGCATGTTAAGATACATGTGGGATGACAACCACAGAAGCGTTGTGCCAGTTGTGATGTGACAGTCATAAATGGCTTGGGACAAATGAGTGGTGACAATCGTATGCTGATTGTGACCTTCTGAGTTGACATGCATGTGGGTTGTGATGGACATGATGTGACATGCACATGTGAAGTGACAGGTATGCTGTAATGCTTCTGGAAGTCTTCTGACAAATTGAGGTCACAATACCACTCTGAGTGTGACAGGTATCAGGTGACAATGCCACATGTGTTGAGACAGAAATGATATGAGAGCCACAGGCATGATGTGATAGCTATGATGTGACACTTGCCTGTTAAGACACATGGTGAGGTAACAATCACATGAGTGTTGTGACAGTTGTGATGTGACACACATAAGCAATGTGTGACAGGTGTGTGATGACAACCACATGCTGGTTGTGACCATGTGAGGTGACACAAGTGGGTTGTACCTGATGAGATATGACACTCTCACATGTGATGCGACAGATATGATGTGACACTCTGGAAGGCATTTGACACATGTGATGTGACACTCACACTCAGGGTATGACAGATGTCAGATGACACACCCACATGGGCTGAGACAGAAGTGACGTGATAATCATAAGTGTGATGGGATAGATACGATATAATGCTTTCATGTTATGACACATGTGAGGTAACGGCCACATGGGTGTGGTGACAGTTGTGATATGACACTGATAAGAGGCTTGTGACAGATGTGTGGTGACAATCATATGCCAGTGGTGAACACATGAGGTGACAAATGGGTGGTGATGGATGTGACGTGACAGTCCCATATGTGATGTGACAGGGAAACATGACACTTTGTAAGGCACCTGACAAATGGGAGGTGACAAACACACTCTGGGTGTGACAGATGCCAGGTGACACTGCCACATGTGTTGAGACAGAAATGATGCGAGAGTCACAGGCACGATGTGACAGATATGATGTGACACGTGCATTCTGACATAGGAGAAGTGACAGTCACATGGGTGTTATAACAGTTTTGATGTAACACACAGAAGTATGTGTGACAGATGTGTGGTGACAATCATATGCCAATTGTGACAATGGGAGGTGACACACAACTGGGTTGGATCTGATGTGATGTGACAATCACATGTGCAATGTGACAGGTATGATGTGACAGTTGTGCGTGAAGACACATGTGAGGTGACAGTCACTTGAGCATTGTGACAGTTGTGATGTGAGACTCATAAGTGGCTTGTGACCAGTGTGTGGTGACAATCATATGCAGATTGTGACCATCTGAGATCACATACATATGGGTTTTGACTGATGTGATGTGACATGCACATGTCAGATGTGACAGGGATGATGTGACACTCCCAGAAGACGTGTGACAAGTGTGAGGTGACAATCACACTGTGGGTGTGACAGATATCAGGTGACACTGCCACGTGTGTTGAGACAGAAATGATGTGATGATCACAGGCATGATATGAGAGATATGATGTGACACTTGCATATTATAACACAGATGAGGTGACAATCACATGGGCATTGTAACAGATTTGACGTGACCCACATAAGCATTGTGACAGATGTGTGGTGACAATAACATGTGGGTTGTGACCATGTGAGGTGACACACAAGTGGGTTGTGCCTCATGTGATATTTCACTCCCATGTGTAATGTGACAGATATGATGTGACACTCCATAACACATGTGACAAATGTGAGGTGACAATCACACTCGAGGTGTGACATATGTCAGGTGACACTGCCACATGTGTTGAAGTAGAAATGGTGTGACCAATAACAGGCACAATGTGACTGACATTTTTGGATAATTGCATGTTATGACACACATGAGGTGACAATCACTCAGGCATTATGACAGGTGTGATGTGACAATCATAAGAGGCTTGTGACAGATGTGTGGTGACAATCACATGCCAATTGTGACAGGGTGAGCTGATAAACACCTGGGTTGTGCCTGAAGTTATGTGACATTCTCATGTGTAATGACATATACTGTGTGATACTCTGTAATGCATGTGACAAATGTGAGGTGACAATCACAGTCTTGGTGTGACAGATGTCATGTGACACTGCCATGTGTGTTGAGACAGAAATGGCATGACAGTCACAGGCTCAATGTGACAGATATGATGTGACACTTGCCCATGATGACACTGGTGAGGTGACAATCACAGGGGGTTGTGAAAGTTGTGATGTGACACACATAATCAGTGTGTGACAGGTATGTTTTGGCAACCACATGTAGGTTGTGACCATGTGAGATGACACACAAGTGGGTTGTGCCTGCTGTGATGTGATACTCTCATGTGTGATGACAGATATGATGTAACACTTCATCAAGCATGTGGCAAATGGGAGTCAACAATCACACTCTGGGTGTGACAGATGTCAGATGACACTGCCATATTTGTTGAGACAGAAATGATGTGACAGTCACAGGCATGATGTGAAAAATAGGATGTGACACTACATAAAGCATGTCACAAATGTGAGGTGATAATGACACTTTGGATGTGACAGATATCACAACTGCCATGTGTGTTGAGACAGAAATGATATGACAATAACAGGCATGTGACTGATATGTAGTGGCACTTGCACATTATGACACATGAGAAGACAATCACAAGGACCTTGTGACAGGTGTGATGTGACAATCATAAGTGGTTTGTGCCAGTTGTGGGTTGACAATCACTCGATGGTTGTGATAATGTGAATTGTGGAAAAACAGGTTTGTGATATAGACTTTGACATGCACATGTGTGATGTGACAGATATGCGACTCTCTCTAAGGCATGTGTCAAATATGAGGTGACGATCACACTCTGGGTGTAACAGATGTCAGGGGAATCTGCCACATGTGTTGAGACAGAAATGAGGTCACAGGTGCAATGTGACAGATATGATGTGACAGTTGTGCATGATGACACAGAGGAGGTGACAATCACAAGGGCACAGTGACAGCAGTGATGTGACCCACAGAAGCAGTGTGTGTGAAAACCCACATGCTGGTTGTGACTATGTGAGATGACACACAAGGGGCTTGTGCCTGATGTGATATGACACTGTCATGTGTGATGACAGATATGATGTGACACTCCATAAAGCACATGACAAATGTGAGGTGACAATCACACTCTTGGTGTGACAGATGTCATGTGACACTGACATGTGTGTTGAGACAAATAGGTGACAGCCACAGGCATGATGTGACAGATATGTGACACTTGCCTGTTATGACACAGATGAGGTGACCATCACATGGGCATGGTGACAGTTTGGATGTGACACACATAAGTGGTGTGTGACAGCTGTGTGGTGTCAACCACTTGCTGGTTGTGACCATGTGAGGTGACACACAAGTGGGTTGTGCCTGATGTGCTATGACACACTCATGTGATGGGACACATATGACATGACACTCCAGAAGTCATGTGACACATGTGATGTGCTAATCACACTCTTGTTGAGACAGATGTCAGGTAACACTGCCATGTGTGTTGAGACAGAAATAGTGTGACCCTAACAGGCACAATGGGACTGAAATGTTGTGACACTTGCACATTATGACACCCATGAGGTGACAATCACACAGGCATTGGGACAGGTGTGATGTGACAATCATGAGTCTTGTGACAGATGCGTGGTGACATTGACATGCCAATTGTGACCATGTGAGGTGACACACAAGTGAATTTGGAACTGTTATGATGTGACACACGCATGTGCAATGTGACTGGTGTGATGTGACACTCCTGGGAGGCATGTGACTAATATGAGGTGACAATCACACTCTGTGTGTCACAGGAGTCAGGTGACACTCTCAAGTGTGTTGAGACCCATGTGATGTGACAATCACATGTGCAATGACACAGGTATGATGTGACCCTTGGGCATTAAGACACATGAGGTGACAAATACATGAACATTGTGACAGTTGTGATGTGACCGTCATAAGCAGCTTGTGACAGATGTGCGGTGACAATCACATGCCAGTTGTGACCATGTGAGGTGACACACAAGTGGGCTGTGCCTGATGTGATATGACACTCTCATGTGTGATGACAGATAGGATGTGTCACTCTGTAAAGCATGTGCCAAATGTGAGGTAACACACTATGGGTGTAACAGATGTCAGATGACACTGCCACATTTGTTGAGGCAGAAATGCTGTGACAATAACAGACATGATGTGACTGATATGTTATGGCACTTGCGTGTTACAACACAGGTGATGTGACAATCACATGGGCCTTGTAACAGTTTTGATGTGACACACATAAGCATGTGTGACACGTGTGGTGATCACGTGAGGTGACACACAAGTGGCTTGTGCTTGATGTGATATGACTCTCATGTGTGATGACAGGTATGATGCGATGCTCTGTAAAGCAAGTGACAATGTGAGATGACACACAAGTTGATTGGAACTGATCTGATGTGACACACACATGTGTGATATGAGAGGTATGATGTGACACCCCTGCATGGCATGTGACTTATATGAGGTGACACTCACTCTCTGGGTGTGACACATGTCAGGAGACACTCTCATGCGTGTTGAGACAGATGTGATATGACAATCACAGGTGCAATGCGACACATATGATGGGGCATTTGCATGTTAAGATACATGTGGGATGACAACCACAGAAGCATTGTGACAGTTGTGATGTGACAGTCATAAATGGCTTGGGACAAATGAGTGGTGACAATCGTATGCTGATTGTGACCTTCTGAGTTGACATGCATGTGGGTTGTGATGGACATGATGTGACATGCACATGTGAAGTGACAGGTATGCTGTAATGCTTCTGGAAGTCTTCTGACAAATTGAGGTCACAATACCACTCTGAGTGTGACAGGTATCAGGTGACAATGCCACATGTGTTGAGACAGAAATGATATGAGAGCCACAGGCATGATGTGATAGCTATGATGTGACACTTGCCTGTTAAGACACATGGTGAGGTAACAATCACATGAGTGTTGTGACAGTTGTGATGTGACACACATAAGCAATGTGTGACAGGTGTGTGATGACAACCACATGCTGGTTGTGACCATGTGAGGTGACACAAGTGGGTTGTACCTGATGAGATATGACACTCTCACATGTGATGCGACAGATATGATGTGACACTCTGGAAGGCATTTGACACATGTGATGTGACACTCACACTCAGGGTATGACAGATGTCAGATGACACACCCACATGGGCTGAGACAGAAGTGACGTGATAATCATAAGTGTGATGGGATAGATACGATATAATGCTTTCATGTTATGACACATGTGAGGTAACGGCCACATGGGTGTGGTGACAGTTGTGATATGACACTGATAAGAGGCTTGTGACAGATGTGTGGTGACAATCATATGCCAGTGGTGAACACATGAGGTGACAAATGGGTGGTGATGGATGTGACGTGACAGTCCCATATGTGATGTGACAGGGAAACATGACACTTTGTAAGGCACCTGACAAATGGGAGGTGACAAACACACTCTGGGTGTGACAGATGCCAGGTGACACTGCCACATGTGTTGAGACAGAAATGATGCGAGAGTCACAGGCACGATGTGACAGATATGATGTGACACGTGCATTCTGACATAGGAGAAGTGACAGTCACATGGGTGTTATAACAGTTTTGATGTAACACACAGAAGTATGTGTGACAGATGTGTGGTGACAATCATATGCCAATTGTGACAATGGGAGGTGACACACAACTGGGTTGGATCTGATGTGATGTGACAATCACATGTGCAATGTGACAGGTATGATGTGACAGTTGTGCGTGAAGACACATGTGAGGTGACAGTCACTTGAGCATTGTGACAGTTGTGATGTGAGACTCATAAGTGGCTTGTGACCAGTGTGTGGTGACAATCATATGCAGATTGTGACCATCTGAGATCACATACATATGGGTTTTGACTGATGTGATGTGACCTGCACATGTCAGAGGTGACAGGGATGATGTGACACTCCCAGAAGACGTGTGACAAGTGTGAGGTGACAATCACACTGTGGGTGTGACAGATATCAGGTGACACTGCCACGTGTGTTGAGACAGAAATGATGTGATGATCACAGGCATGATATGAGAGATATGATGTGACACTTGCATATTATAACACAGATGAGGTGACAATCACATGGGCATTGTAACAGATTTGACGTGACCCACATAAGCATGTGTGACAGATGTGTGGTGACAATAACATGTGGGTTGTGACCATGTGAGGTGACACACAAGTGGGTTGTGCCTCATGTGATATTTCACTCCCATGTGTAATGTGACAGATATGATGTGACACTCCATAACACATGTGACAAATGTGAGGTGACAATCACACTCGAGGTGTGACATATGTCAGGTGACACTGCCACATGTGTTGAAGTAGAAATGGTGTGACCAATAACAGGCACAATGTGACTGACATTTTTGGATAATTGCATGTTATGACACACATGAGGTGACAATCACTCAGGCATTATGACAGGTGTGATGTGACAATCATAAGAGGCTTGTGACAGATGTGTGGTGACAATCACATGCCAATTGTGACAGGGTGAGCTGATACACACGTGGGTTGTGCCTGAAGTTATGTGACATTCTCATGTGTAATGACATATACTGTGTGATACTCTGTAATGCATGTGACAAATGTGAGGTGACAATCACAGTCTTGGTGTGACAGATGTCATGTGACACTGCCATGTGTGTTGAGACAGAAATGGCATGACAGTCACAGGCTCAATGTGACAGATATGATGTGACACTTGCCCATGATGACACAGGTGAGGTGACAATCACAGGGGGTTGTGAAAGTTGTGATGTGACACACATAATCAGTGTGTGACAGGTATGTTTTGGCAACCACATGTAGGTTGTGACCATGTGAGATGACACACAAGTGGGTTGTGCCTGCTGTGATGTGATACTCTCATGTGTGATGACAGATATGATGTAACACTTCATCAAGCATGTGGCAAATGGGAGTCAACAATCACACTCTGGGTGTGACAGATGTCAGATGACACTGCCATATTTGTTGAGACAGAAATGATGTGACAGTCACAGGCATGATGTGAAAAATAGGATGTGACACTACATAAAGCATGTCACAAATGTGAGGTGATAATGACACTTTGGATGTGACAGATATCACAACTGCCATGTGTGTTGAGACAGAAATGATATGACAATAACAGGCATGTGACTGATATGTAGTGGCACTTGCACATTATGACACATGAGAAGACAATCACAAGGACCTTGTGACAGGTGTGATGTGACAATCATAAGTGGTTTGTGCCAGTTGTGGGTTGACAATCACTCGATGGTTGTGATAATGTGAATTGTGGAAAAACAGGTTTGTGATATAGACTTTGACATGCACATGTGTGATGTGACAGATATGCGACTCTCTCTAAGGCATGTGTCAAATATGAGGTGACGATCACACTCTGGGTGTAACAGATGTCAGGGGAATCTGCCACATGTGTTGAGACAGAAATGAGGTCACAGGTGCAATGTGACAGATATGATGTGACAGTTGTGCATGATGACACAGAGGAGGTGACAATCACAAGGGCACAGTGACAGCAGTGATGTGACCCACAGAAGCAGTGTGTGTGAAAACCCACATGCTGGTTGTGACTATGTGAGATGACACACAAGGGGCTTGTGCCTGATGTGATATGACACTGTCATGTGTGATGACAGATATGATGTGACACTCCATAAAGCACATGACAAATGTGAGGTGACAATCACACTCTTGGTGTGACAGATGTCATGTGACACTGACATGTGTGTTGAGACAAATAGGTGACAGCCACAGGCATGATGTGACAGATATGTGACACGTGCCTGTTATGACACAGATGAGGTGACCATCACATGGGCATGGTGACAGTTTGGATGTGACACACATAAGTGGTGTGTGACAGCTGTGTGGTGTCAACCACTTGCTGGTTGTGACCATGTGAGGTGACACACAAGTGGGTTGTGCCTGATGTGCTATGACACACTCATGTGATGGGACACATATGACATGACACTCCAGAAGTCATGTGACACATGTGATGTGCTAATCACACTCTTGTTGAGACAGATGTCAGGTAACACTGCCATGTGTGTTGAGACAGAAATAGTGTGACCCTAACAGGCACAATGTGACTGAAATGTTGTGACACTTGCACATTATG
This sequence comes from Hippopotamus amphibius kiboko, assembly GCF_030028045.1. Taxonomy (NCBI): domain Eukaryota; kingdom Metazoa; phylum Chordata; class Mammalia; order Artiodactyla; family Hippopotamidae; genus Hippopotamus; species Hippopotamus amphibius. The sequence goes on along the minus strand of NC_080192.1, from coordinate 57,876,246 downwards.
ACACCCATGAGGTGACAATCACACAGGCATTGGGACAGGTGTGATGTGACAATCATGAGTCTTGTGACAGATGCGTGGTGACATTGACATGCCAATTGTGACCATGTGAGGTGACACACAAGTGAATTTGGAACTGTTATGATGTGACACACGCATGTGCAATGTGACTGGTGTGATGTGACACTCCTGGGAGGCATGTGACTAATATGAGGGGACAATCACACTCTGTGTGTAACAGGAGTCAGGTGACACTCTCAAGTGTGTTGAGACCCATGTGATGTGACAATCACATGTGCAATGACACAGGTATGATGTGACCCTTGGGCATTAAGACACATGAGGTGACAAATACATGAACATTGTGACAGTTGTGATGTGACCGTCATAAGCAGCTTGTGACAGATGTGCGGTGACAATCACATGCCAGTTGTGACCATGTGAGGTGACACACAAGTGGGCTGTGCCTGATGTGATATGACACTCTCATGTGTGATGACAGATAGGATGTGTCACTCTGTAAAGCATGTGCCAACTGTGAGGTAACACACTATGGGTGTAACAGATGTCAGATGACACTGCCACATTTGTGGAGGCAGAAATGCTGTGACAATAACAGACATGATGTGACTGATATGTTATGGCACTTGCGTGTTACAACACAGGTGATGTGACAATCACATGGGCCTTGTAACAGTTTTGATGTGACACACATAAGCATGTGTGACACATGTGTGGTGATCACGTGAGGTGACACACAAATGGCTTGTGCTTGATGTGATATGACTCTCATGTGTGATGACAGGTATGATGCGATGCTCTGTAAAGCAAGTGACAATGTGAGGTGACACACAAGTTGATTGGAACTGATCTGATGTGACACACACATGTGTGATATGAGAGGTATGATGTGACACCCCTGCATGGCATGTGACTTATATGAGGTGACACTCACTCTCTGGGTGTGACACATGTCAGGAGACACTCTCATGCGTGTTGAGACAGATGTGATATGACAATCACAGGTGCAATGCGACACATATGATGGGGCATTTGCATGTTAAGATACATGTGGGATGACAACCACAGAAGCGTTGTGCCAGTTGTGATGTGACAGTCATAAATGGCTTGGGACAAATGAGTGGTGACAATCGTATGCTGATTGTGACCTTCTGAGTTGACATGCATGTGGGTTGTGATGGACATGATGTGACATGCACATGTGAAGTGACAGGTATGCTGTAATGCTTCTGGAAGTCTTCTGACAAATTGAGGTCACAATACCACTCTGAGTGTGACAGGTATCAGGTGACAATGCCACATGTGTTGAGACAGAAATGATATGAGAGCCACAGGCATGATGTGATAGCTATGATGTGACACTTGCCTGTTAAGACACATGGTGAGGTAACAATCACATGAGTGTTGTGACAGTTGTGATGTGACACACATAAGCAATGTGTGACAGGTGTGTGATGACAACCACATGCTGGTTGTGACCATGTGAGGTGACACAAGTGGGTTGTACCTGATGAGATATGACACTCTCACATGTGATGCGACAGATATGATGTGACACTCTGGAAGGCATTTGACACATGTGATGTGACACTCACACTCAGGGTATGACAGATGTCAGATGACACACCCACATGGGCTGAGACAGAAGTGACGTGATAATCATAAGTGTGATGGGATAGATACGATATAATGCTTTCATGTTATGACACATGTGAGGTAACGGCCACATGGGTGTGGTGACAGTTGTGATATGACACTGATAAGAGGCTTGTGACAGATGTGTGGTGACAATCATATGCCAGTGGTGAACACATGAGGTGACAAATGGGTGGTGATGGATGTGACGTGACAGTCCCATATGTGATGTGACAGGGAAACATGACACTTTGTAAGGCACCTGACAAATGGGAGGTGACAAACACACTCTGGGTGTGACAGATGCCAGGTGACACTGCCACATGTGTTGAGACAGAAATGATGCGAGAGTCACAGGCACGATGTGACAGATATGATGTGACACGTGCATTCTGACATAGGAGAAGTGACAGTCACATGGGTGTTATAACAGTTTTGATGTAACACACAGAAGTATGTGTGACAGATGTGTGGTGACAATCATATGCCAATTGTGACAATGGGAGGTGACACACAACTGGGTTGGATCTGATGTGATGTGACAATCACATGTGCAATGTGACAGGTATGATGTGACAGTTGTGCGTGAAGACACATGTGAGGTGACAGTCACTTGAGCATTGTGACAGTTGTGATGTGAGACTCATAAGTGGCTTGTGACCAGTGTGTGGTGACAATCATATGCAGATTGTGACCATCTGAGATCACATACATATGGGTTTTGACTGATGTGATGTGACATGCACATGTCAGATGTGACAGGGATGATGTGACACTCCCAGAAGACGTGTGACAAGTGTGAGGTGACAATCACACTGTGGGTGTGACAGATATCAGGTGACACTGCCACGTGTGTTGAGACAGAAATGATGTGATGATCACAGGCATGATATGAGAGATATGATGTGACACTTGCATATTATAACACAGATGAGGTGACAATCACATGGGCATTGTAACAGATTTGACGTGACCCACATAAGCATGTGTGACAGATGTGTGGTGACAATAACATGTGGGTTGTGACCATGTGAGGTGACACACAAGTGGGTTGTGCCTCATGTGATATTTCACTCCCATGTGTAATGTGACAGATATGATGTGACACTCCATAACACATGTGACAAATGTGAGGTGACAATCACACTCGAGGTGTGACATATGTCAGGTGACACTGCCACATGTGTTGAAGTAGAAATGGTGTGACCAATAACAGGCACAATGTGACTGACATTTTTGGATAATTGCATGTTATGACACACATGAGGTGACAATCACTCAGGCATTATGACAGGTGTGATGTGACAATCATAAGAGGCTTGTGACAGATGTGTGGTGACAATCACATGCCAATTGTGACAGGGTGAGCTGATACACACCTGGGTTGTGCCTGAAGTTATGTGACATTCTCATGTGTAATGACATATACTGTGTGATACTCTGTAATGCATGTGACAAATGTGAGGTGACAATCACAGTCTTGGTGTGACAGATGTCATGTGACACTGCCATGTGTGTTGAGACAGAAATGGCATGACAGTCACAGGCTCAATGTGACAGATATGATGTGACACTTGCCCATGATGACACTGGTGAGGTGACAATCACAGGGGGTTGTGAAAGTTGTGATGTGACACACATAATCAGTGTGTGACAGGTATGTTTTGGCAACCACATGTAGGTTGTGACCATGTGAGATGACACACAAGTGGGTTGTGCCTGCTGTGATGTGATACTCTCATGTGTGATGACAGATATGATGTAACACTTCATCAAGCATGTGGCAAATGGGAGTCAACAATCACACTCTGGGTGTGACAGATGTCAGATGACACTGCCATATTTGTTGAGACAGAAATGATGTGACAGTCACAGGCATGATGTGAAAAATAGGATGTGACACTACATAAAGCATGTCACAAATGTGAGGTGATAATGACACTTTGGATGTGACAGATATCACAACTGCCATGTGTGTTGAGACAGAAATGATATGACAATAACAGGCATGTGACTGATATGTAGTGGCACTTGCACATTATGACACATGAGAAGACAATCACAAGGACCTTGTGACAGGTGTGATGTGACAATCATAAGTGGTTTGTGCCAGTTGTGGGTTGACAATCACTCGATGGTTGTGATAATGTGAATTGTGGAAAAACAGGTTTGTGATATAGACTTTGACATGCACATGTGTGATGTGACAGATATGCGACTCTCTCTAAGGCATGTGTCAAATATGAGGTGACGATCACACTCTGGGTGTAACAGATGTCAGGGGAATCTGCCACATGTGTTGAGACAGAAATGAGGTCACAGGTGCAATGTGACAGATATGATGTGACAGTTGTGCATGATGACACAGAGGAGGTGACAATCACAAGGGCACAGTGACAGCAGTGATGTGACCCACAGAAGCAGTGTGTGTGAAAACCCACATGCTGGTTGTGACTATGTGAGATGACACACAAGGGGCTTGTGCCTGATGTGATATGACACTGTCATGTGTGATGACAGATATGATGTGACACTCCATAAAGCACATGACAAATGTGAGGTGACAATCACACTCTTGGTGTGACAGATGTCATGTGACACTGACATGTGTGTTGAGACAAATAGGTGACAGCCACAGGCATGATGTGACAGATATGTGACACTTGCCTGTTATGACACAGATGAGGTGACCATCACATGGGCATGGTGACAGTTTGGATGTGACACACATAAGTGGTGTGTGACAGCTGTGTGGTGTCAACCACTTGCTGGTTGTGACCATGTGAGGTGACACACAAGTGGGTTGTGCCTGATGTGCTATGACACACTCATGTGATGGGACACATATGACATGACACTCCAGAAGTCATGTGACACATGTGATGTGCTAATCACACTCTTGTTGAGACAGATGTCAGGTAACACTGCCATGTGTGTTGAGACAGAAATAGTGTGACCCTAACAGGCACAATGGGACTGAAATGTTGTGACACTTGCACATTATGACACCCATGAGGTGACAATCACACAGGCATTGGGACAGGTGTGATGTGACAATCATGAGTCTTGTGACAGATGCGTGGTGACATTGACATGCCAATTGTGACCATGTGAGGTGACACACAAGTGAATTTGGAACTGTTATGATGTGACACACGCATGTGCAATGTGACTGGTGTGATGTGACACTCCTGGGAGGCATGTGACTAATATGAGGTGACAATCACACTCTGTGTGTCACAGGAGTCAGGTGACACTCTCAAGTGTGTTGAGACCCATGTGATGTGACAATCACATGTGCAATGACACAGGTATGATGTGACCCTTGGGCATTAAGACACATGAGGTGACAAATACATGAACATTGTGACAGTTGTGATGTGACCGTCATAAGCAGCTTGTGACAGATGTGCGGTGACAATCACATGCCAGTTGTGACCATGTGAGGTGACACACAAGTGGGCTGTGCCTGATGTGATATGACACTCTCATGTGTGATGACAGATAGGATGTGTCACTCTGTAAAGCATGTGCCAAATGTGAGGTAACACACTATGGGTGTAACAGATGTCAGATGACACTGCCACATTTGTTGAGGCAGAAATGCTGTGACAATAACAGACATGATGTGACTGATATGTTATGGCACTTGCGTGTTACAACACAGGTGATGTGACAATCACATGGGCCTTGTAACAGTTTTGATGTGACACACATAAGCATGTGTGACACATGTGTGGTGATCACGTGAGGTGACACACAAGTGGCTTGTGCTTGATGTGATATGACTCTCATGTGTGATGACAGGTATGATGCGATGCTCTGTAAAGCAAGTGACAATGTGAGGTGACACACAAGTTGATTGGAACTGATCTGATGTGACACACACATGTGTGATATGAGAGGTATGATGTGACACCCCTGCATGGCATGTGACTTATATGAGGTGACACTCACTCTCTGGGTGTGACACATGTCAGGAGACACTCTCATGCGTGTTGAGACAGATGTGATATGACAATCACAGGTGCAATGCGACACATATGATGGGGCATTTGCATGTTAAGATACATGTGGGATGACAACCACAGAAGCGTTGTGACAGTTGTGATGTGACAGTCATAAATGGCTTGGGACAAATGAGTGGTGACAATCGTATGCTGATTGTGACCTTCTGAGTTGACATGCATGTGGGTTGTGATGGACATGATGTGACATGCACATGTGAAGTGACAGGTATGCTGTAATGCTTCTGGAAGTCTTCTGACAAATTGAGGTCACAATACCACTCTGAGTGTGACAGGTATCAGGTGACAATGCCACATGTGTTGAGACAGAAATGATATGAGAGCCACAGGCATGATGTGATAGCTATGATGTGACACTTGCCTGTTAAGACACATGGTGAGGTAACAATCACATGAGTGTTGTGACAGTTGTGATGTGACACACATAAGCAATGTGTGACAGGTGTGTGATGACAACCACATGCTGGTTGTGACCATGTGAGGTGACACAAGTGGGTTGTACCTGATGAGATATGACACTCTCACATGTGATGCGACAGATATGATGTGACACTCTGGAAGGCATTTGACACATGTGATGTGACACTCACACTCAGGGTATGACAGATGTCAGATGACACACCCACATGGGCTGAGACAGAAGTGACGTGATAATCATAAGTGTGATGGGATAGATACGATATAATGCTTTCATGTTATGACACATGTGAGGTAACGGCCACATGGGTGTGGTGACAGTTGTGATATGACACTGATAAGAGGCTTGTGACAGATGTGTGGTGACAATCATATGCCAGTGGTGAACACATGAGGTGACAAATGGGTGGTGATGGATGTGACGTGACAGTCCCATATGTGATGTGACAGGGAAACATGACACTTTGTAAGGCACCTGACAAATGGGAGGTGACAAACACACTCTGGGTGTGACAGATGCCAGGTGACACTGCCACATGTGTTGAGACAGAAATGATGCGAGAGTCACAGGCACGATGTGACAGATATGATGTGACACGTGCATTCTGACATAGGAGAAGTGACAGTCACATGGGTGTTATAACAGTTTTGATGTAACACACAGAAGTATGTGTGACAGATGTGTGGTGACAATCATATGCCAATTGTGACAATGGGAGGTGACACACAACTGGGTTGGATCTGATGTGATGTGACAATCACATGTGCAATGTGACAGGTATGATGTGACAGTTGTGCGTGAAGACACATGTGAGGTGACAGTCACTTGAGCATTGTGACAGTTGTGATGTGAGACTCATAAGTGGCTTGTGACCAGTGTGTGGTGACAATCATATGCAGATTGTGACCATCTGAGATCACATACATATGGGTTTTGACTGATGTGATGTGACATGCACATGTCAGATGTGACAGGGATGATGTGACACTCCCAGAAGACGTGTGACAAGTGTGAGGTGACAATCACACTGTGGGTGTGACAGATATCAGGTGACACTGCCACGTGTGTTGAGACAGAAATGATGTGATGATCACAGGCATGATATGAGAGATATGATGTGACACTTGCATATTATAACACAGATGAGGTGACCATCACATGGGCATTGTAACAGATTTGACGTGACCCACATAAGCATGTGTGACAGATGTGTGGTGACAATAACATGTGGGTTGTGACCATGTGAGGTGACACACAAGTGGGTTGTGCCTCATGTGATATTTCACTCCCATGTGTAATGTGACAGATATGATGTGACACTCCATAACACATGTGACAAATGTGAGGTGACAATCACACTCGAGGTGTGACATATGTCAGGTGACACTGCCACATGTGTTGAAGTAGAAATGGTGTGACCAATAACAGGCACAATGTGACTGACATTTTTGGATAATTGCATGTTATGACACACATGAGGTGACAATCACTCAGGCATTATGACAGGTGTGATGTGACAATCATAAGAGGCTTGTGACAGATGTGTGGTGACAATCACATGCCAATTGTGACAGGGTGAGCTGATACACACGTGGGTTGTGCCTGAAGTTATGTGACATTCTCATGTGTAATGACATATACTGTGTGATACTCTGTAATGCATGTGACAAATGTGAGGTGACAATCACAGTCTTGGTGTGACAGATGTCATGTGACACTGCCATGTGTGTTGAGACAGAAATGGCATGACAGTCACAGGCTCAATGTGACAGATATGATGTGACACTTGCCCATGATGACACAGGTGAGGTGACAATCACAGGGGGTTGTGAAAGTTGTGATGTGACACACATAATCAGTGTGTGACAGGTATGTTTTGGCAACCACATGTAGGTTGTGACCATGTGAGATGACACACAAGTGGGTTGTGCCTGCTGTGATGTGATACTCTCATGTGTGATGACAGATATGATGTAACACTTCATCAAGCATGTGGCAAATGGGAGTCAACAATCACACTCTGGGTGTGACAGATGTCAGATGACACTGCCATATTTGTTGAGACAGAAATGATGTGACAGTCACAGGCATGATGTGAAAAATAGGATGTGACACTACATAAAGCATGTCACAAATGTGAGGTGATAATGACACTTTGGATGTGACAGATATCACAACTGCCATGTGTGTTGAGACAGAAATGATATGACAATAACAGGCATGTGACTGATATGTAGTGGCACTTGCACATTATGACACATGAGAAGACAATCACAAGGACCTTGTGACAGGTGTGATGTGACAATCATAAGTGGTTTGTGCCAGTTGTGGGTTGACAATCACTCGATGGTTGTGATAATGTGAATTGTGGAAAAACAGGTTTGTGATATAGACTTTGACATGCACATGTGTGATGTGACAGATATGCGACTCTCTCTAAGGCATGTGTCAAATATGAGGTGACGATCACACTCTGGGTGTAACAGATGTCAGGGGAATCTGCCACATGTGTTGAGACAGAAATGAGGTCACAGGTGCAATGTGACAGATATGATGTGACAGTTGTGCATGATGACACAGAGGAGGTGACAATCACAAGGGCACAGTGACAGCAGTGATGTGACCCACAGAAGCAGTGTGTGTGAAAACCCACATGCTGGTTGTGACTATGTGAGATGACACACAAGGGGCTTGTGCCTGATGTGATATGACACTGTCATGTGTGATGACAGATATGATGTGACACTCCATAAAGCACATGACAAATGTGAGGTGACAATCACACTCTTGGTGTGACAGATGTCATGTGACACTGACATGTGTGTTGAGACAAATAGGTGACAGCCACAGGCATGATGTGACAGATATGTGACACTTGCCTGTTATGACACAGATGAGGTGACCATCACATGGGCATGGTGACAGTTTGGATGTGACACACATAAGTGGTGTGTGACAGCTGTGTGGTGTCAACCACTTGCTGGTTGTGACCATGTGAGGTGACACACAAGTGGGTTGTGCCTGATGTGCTATGACACACTCATGTGATGGGACACATATGACATGACACTCCAGAAGTCATGTGACAAATGTGATGTGCTAATCACACTCTTGTTGAGACAGATGTCAGGTAACACTGCCATGTGTGTCGAGACAGAAATAGTGTGACCCTAACAGGCACAATGGGACTGAAATGTTGTGACACTTGCACATTATGACACCCATGAGGTGACAATCACACAGGCATTGGGACAGGTGTGATGTGACAATCATGAGTCTTGTGACCGATGTGTGGTGACATTGACATGCCAATTGTGACCATGTGAGGTGACACACAAGTGAATTTGGAACTGTTGTGATGTGACACACGCAAGTGCAATGTGACTGGTGTGATGTGACACTCCTGGGAGGCATGTGACTAATATGAGGTGACAATCACACTCTGTGTGTCACAGGAGTCAGGTGACACTCTCAAGTGTGTTGAGACCCATGTGATGTGACAATCACATGTGCAATGACACAGGTATGATGTGACCCTTGGGCATTAAGACACATGAGGTGACAAATACATGAACATTGTGACAGTTGTGATGTGACCGTCATAAGCAGCTTGTGACAGATGTGCGGTGACAATCACATGCCAGTTGTGACCATGTGAGGTGACACACAAGTGGGCTGTGCCTGATGTGATATGACACTCTCATGTGTGATGACAGATAGGATGTGTCACTCTGTAAAGCATGTGCCAAATGTGAGGTAACACACTATGGGTGTAACAGATGTCAGATGACACTGCCACATTTGTGGAGGCAGAAATGCTGTGACAATAACAGACATGATGTGACTGATATGTTATGGCACTTGCGTGTTACAACACAGGTGATGTGACAATCACATGGGCCTTGTAACAGTTTTGATGTGACACACATAAGCATGTGTGACACATGTGTGGTGATCACGTGAGGTGACACACAAGTGGCTTGTGCTTGATGTGATATGACTCTCATGTGTGATGACAGGTATGATGCGATGCTCTGTAAAGCAAGTGACAATGTGAGGTGACACACAAGTTGATTGGAACTGATCTGATGTGACACACACATGTGTGATATGAGAGGTATGATGTGACACCCCTGCATGGCATGTGACTTATATGAGGTGACACTCACTCTCTGGGTGTGACACATGTCAGGAGACACTCTCATGCGTGTTGAGACAGATGTGATATGACAATCACAGGTGCAATGCGACACATATGATGGGGCATTTGCATGTTAAGATACATGTGGGATGACAACCACAGAAGCGTTGTGACAGTTGTGATGTGACAGTCATAAATGGCTTGGGACAAATGAGTGGTGACAATCGTATGCTGATTGTGACCTTCTGAGTTGACATGCATGTGGGTTGTGATGGACATGATGTGACATGCACATGTGAAGTGACAGGTATGCTGTAATGCTTCTGGAAGTCTTCTGACAAATTGAGGTCACAATACCACTCTGAGTGTGACAGGTATCAGGTGACAATGCCACATGTGTTGAGACAGAAATGATATGAGAGCCACAGGCATGATGTGATAGCTATGATGTGACACTTGCCTGTTAAGACACATGGTGAGGTAACAATCACATGAGTGTTGTGACAGTTGTGATGTGACACACATAAGCAATGTGTGACAGGTGTGTGATGACAACCACATGCTGGTTGTGACCATGTGAGGTGACACAAGTGGGTTGTACCTGATGAGATATGACACTCTCACATGTGATGCGACAGATATGATGTGACACTCTGGAAGGCATTTGACACATGTGATGTGACACTCACACTCAGGGTATGACAGATGTCAGATGACACACCCACATGGGCTGAGACAGAAGTGACGTGATAATCATAAGTGTGATGGGATAGATACGATATAATGCTTTCATGTTATGACACATGTGAGGTAACGGCCACATGGGTGTGGTGACAGTTGTGATATGACACTGATAAGAGGCTTGTGACAGATGTGTGGTGACAATCATATGCCAGTGGTGAACACATGAGGTGACAAATGGGTGGTGATGGATGTGACGTGACAGTCCCATATGTGATGTGACAGGGAAACATGACACTTTGTAAGGCACCTGACAAATGGGAGGTGACAAACACACTCTGGGTGTGACAGATGCCAGGTGACACTGCCACATGTGTTGAGACAGAAATGATGCGAGAGTCACAGGCACGATGTGACAGATATGATGTGACACGTGCATTCTGACATAGGAGAAGTGACAGTCACATGGGTGTTATAACAGTTTTGATGTAACACACAGAAGTATGTGTGACAGATGTGTGGTGACAATCATATGCCAATTGTGACAATGGGAGGTGACACACAACTGGGTTGGATCTGATGTGATGTGACAATCACATGTGCAATGTGACAGGTATGATGTGACAGTTGTGCGTGAAGACACATGTGAGGTGACAGTCACTTGAGCATTGTGACAGTTGTGATGTGAGACTCATAAGTGGCTTGTGAACAGTGTGTGGTGACAATCATATGCAGATTGTGACCATCTGAGATCACATACATATGGGTTTTGACTGATGTGATGTGACATGCACATGTCAGATGTGACAGGGATGATGTGACACTCCCAGAAGACGTGTGACAAGTGTGAGGTGACAATCACACTGTGGGTGTGACAGATATCAGGTGACACTGCCACGTGTGTTGAGACAGAAATGATGTGATGATCACAGGCATGATATGAGAGATATGATGTGACACTTGCATATTATAACACAGATGAGGTGACCATCACATGGGCATTGTAACAGATTTGACGTGACCCACATAAGCATGTGTGACAGATGTGTGGTGACAATAACATGTGGGTTGTGACCATGTGAGGTGACACACAAGTGGGTTGTGCCTCATGTGATATTTCACTCCCATGTGTAATGTGACAGATATGATGTGACACTCCATAACACATGTGACAAATGTGAGGTGACAATCACACTCGAGGTGTGACATATGTCAGGTGACACTGCCACATGTGTTGAAGTAGAAATGGTGTGACCAATAACAGGCACAATGTGACTGACATTTTTGGATAATTGCATGTTATGACACACATGAGGTGACAATCACTCAGGCATTATGACAGGTGTGATGTGACAATCATAAGAGGCTTGTGACAGATGTGTGGTGACAATCACATGCCAACTGTGACAGGGTGAGCTGATACACACGTGGGTTGTGCCTGAAGTTATGTGACATTCTCATGTGTAATGACATATACTGTGTGATAGTCTGTAATGCATGTGACAAATGTGAGGTGACAATCACAGTCTTGGTGTGACAGATGTCATGTGACACTGCCATGTGTGTTGAGACAGAAATGGCATGACAGTCACAGGCTCAATGTGACAGATATGATGTGACACTTGCCCATGATGACACAGGTGAGGTGACAATCACAGGGGGTTGTGAAAGTTGTGATGTGACACACATAATCAGTGTGTGACAGGTATGTTTTGGCAACCACATGTAGGTTGTGACCATGTGAGATGACACACAAGTGGGTTGTGCCTGCTGTGATGTGATACTCTCATGTGTGATGACAGATATGATGTAACACTTCATCAAGCATGTGGCAAATGGGAGTCAACAATCACACTCTGGGTGTGACAGATGTCAGATGACACTGCCACGTGTGTTGAGACAGAAATGATGTGACAGTCACAGGCATGATGTGAAAAATAGGATGTGACACTACATAAAGCATGTCACAAATGTGAGGTGATAATGACACTTTGGATGTGACAGATATCACAACTGCCATGTGTGTTGAGACAGAAATGATATGACAATAACAGGCATGTGACTGATATGTAGTGGCACTTGCACATTATGACACATGAGAAGACAATCACAAGGACCTTGTGACAGGTGTGATGTGACAATCATAAGTGGTTTGTGCCAGTTGTGGGTTGACAATCACTCGATGGTTGTGATAATGTGAATTGTGGAAAAACAGGTTTGTGATATAGACTTTGACATGCACATGTGTGATGTGACAGATATGCGACTCTCTCTAAGGCATGTGTCAAATATGAGGTGACGATCACACTCTGGGTGTAACAGATGTCAGGGGAATCTGCCACATGTGTTGAGACAGAAATGAGGTCACAGGTGCAATGTGACAGATATGATGTGACAGTTGTGCATGATGACACAGAGGAGGTGACAATCACAAGGGCACAGTGACAGCAGTGATGTGACCCACAGAAGCAGTGTGTGTGAAAACCCACATGCTGGTTGTGACTATGTGAGATGACACACAAGGGGCTTGTGCCTGATGTGATATGACACTGTCATGTGTGATGACAGATATGATGTGACACTCCATAAAGCACATGACAAATGTGAGGTGACAATCACACTCTTGGTGTGACAGATGTCATGTGACACTGACATGTGTGTTGAGACAAATAGGTGACAGCCACAGGCATGATGTGACAGATATGTGACACTTGCCTGTTATGACACAGATGAGGTGACCATCACATGGGCATGGTGACAGTTTGGATGTGACACACATAAGTGGTGTGTGACAGCTGTGTGGTGTCAACCACTTGCTGGTTGTGACCATGTGAGGTGACACACAAGTGGGTTGTGCCTGATGTGCTATGACACACTCATGTGATGGGACACATATGACATGACACTCCAGAAGTCATGTGACAAATGTGATGTGCTAATCACACTCTTGTTGAGACAGATGTCAGGTAACACTGCCATGTGTGTCGAGACAGAAATAGTGTGACCCTAACAGGCACAATGGGACTGAAATGTTGTGACACTTGCACATTATGACACCCATGAGGTGACAATCACACAGGCATTGGGACAGGTGTGATGTGACAATCATGAGTCTTGTGACCGATGTGTGGTGACATTGACATGCCAATTGTGACCATGTGGGGTGACACACAAGTGAATTTGGAACTGTTGTGATGTGACACACGCATGTGCAATGTGACTGGTGTGATGTGACACTCCTGGGAGGCATGTGACTAATATGAGGGGACAATCACACTCTGTGTGTCACAGGAGTCAGGTGACACTCTCAAGTGTGTTGAGACCCATGTGATGTGACAATCACATGTGCAATGACACAGGTATGATGTGACCCTTGGGCATTAAGACACATGAGGTGACAAATACATGAACATTGTGACAGTTGTGATGTGACCGTCATAAGCAGCTTGTGACAGATGTGCGGTGACAATCACATGCCAGTTGTGACCATGTGAGGTGACACACAAGTGGGCTGTGCCTGATGTGATATGACACTCTCATGTGTGATGACAGATAGGATGTGTCACTCTGTAAAGCATGTGCCAAATGTGAGGTAACACACTATGGGTGTAACAGATGTCAGATGACACTGCCACATTTGTGGAGGCAGAAATGCTGTGACAATAACAGACATGATGTGACTGATATGTTATGGCACTTGCGTGTTACAACACAGGTGATGTGACAATCACATGGGCCTTGTAACAGTTTTGATGTGACACACATAAGCATGTGTGACACATGTGTGGTGATCACGTGAGGTGACACACAAGTGGCTTGTGCTTGATGTGATATGACTCTCATGTGTGATGACAGGTATGATGCGATGCTCTGTAAAGCAAGTGACAATGTGAGGTGACACACAAGTTGATTGGAACTGATCTGATGTGACACACACATGTGTGATATGAGAGGTATGATGTGACACCCCTGCATGGCATGTGACTTATATGAGGTGACACTCACTCTCTGGGTGTGACACATGTCAGGAGACACTCTCATGCGTGTTGAGACAGATGTGATATGACAATCACAGGTGCAATGCGACACATATGATGGGGCATTTGCATGTTAAGATACATGTGGGATGACAACCACAGAAGCGTTGTGACAGTTGTGATGTGACAGTCATAAATGGCTTGGGACAAATGAGTGGTGACAATCGTATGCTGATTGTGACCTTCTGAGTTGACATGCATGTGGGTTGTGATGGACATGATGTGACATGCACATGTGAAGTGACAGGTATGCTGTAATGCTTCTGGAAGTCTTCTGACAAATTGAGGTCACAATACCACTCTGAGTGTGACAGGTATCAGGTGACAATGCCACATGTGTTGAGACAGAAATGATATGAGAGCCACAGGCATGATGTGATAGCTATGATGTGACACTTGCCTGTTAAGACACATGGTGAGGTAACAATCACATGAGTGTTGTGACAGTTGTGATGTGACACACATAAGCAATGTGTGACAGGTGTGTGATGACAACCACATGCTGGTTGTGACCATGTGAGGTGACACAAGTGGGTTGTACCTGATGAGATATGACACTCTCACATGTGATGCGACAGATATGATGTGACACTCTGGAAGGCATTTGACACATGTGATGTGACACTCACACTCAGGGTATGACAGATGTCAGATGACACACCCACATGGGCTGAGACAGAAGTGACGTGATAATCATAAGTGTGATGGGATAGATACGATATAATGCTTTCATGTTATGACACATGTGAGGTAACGGCCACATGGGTGTGGTGACAGTTGTGATATGACACTGATAAGAGGCTTGTGACAGATGTGTGGTGACAATCATATGCCAGTGGTGAACACATGAGGTGACAAATGGGTGGTGATGGATGTGACGTGACAGTCCCATATGTGATGTGACAGGGAAACATGACACTTTGTAAGGCACCTGACAAATGGGAGGTGACAAACACACTCTGGGTGTGACAGATGCCAGGTGACACTGCCACATGTGTTGAGACAGAAATGATGCGAGAGTCACAGGCACGATGTGACAGATATGATGTGACACGTGCATTCTGACATAGGAGAAGTGACAGTCACATGGGTGTTATAACAGTTTTGATGTAACACACAGAAGTATGTGTGACAGATGTGTGGTGACAATCATATGCCAATTGTGACAATGGGAGGTGACACACAACTGGGTTGGATCTGATGTGATGTGACAATCACATGTGCAATGTGACAGGTATGATGTGACAGTTGTGCGTGAAGACACATGTGAGGTGACAGTCACTTGAGCATTGTGACAGTTGTGATGTGAGACTCATAAGTGGCTTGTGAACAGTGTGTGGTGACAATCATATGCAGATTGTGACCATCTGAGATCACATACATATGGGTTTTGACTGATGTGATGTGACATGCACATGTCAGATGTGACAGGGATGATGTGACACTCCCAGAAGACGTGTGACAAGTGTGAGGTGACAATCACACTGTGGGTGTGACAGATATCAGGTGACACTGCCACGTGTGTTGAGACAGAAATGATGTGATGATCACAGGCATGATATGAGAGATATGATGTGACACTTGCATATTATAACACAGATGAGGTGACCATCACATGGGCATTGTAACAGATTTGACGTGACCCACATAAGCATGTGTGACAGATGTGTGGTGACAATAACATGTGGGTTGTGACCATGTGAGGTGACACACAAGTGGGTTGTGCCTCATGTGATATTTCACTCCCATGTGTAATGTGACAGATATGATGTGACACTCCATAACACATGTGACAAATGTGAGGTGACAATCACACTCGAGGTGTGACATATGTCAGGTGACACTGCCACATGTGTTGAAGTAGAAATGGTGTGACCAATAACAGGCACAATGTGACTGACATTTTTGGATAATTGCATGTTATGACACACATGAGGTGACAATCACTCAGGCATTATGACAGGTGTGATGTGACAATCATAAGAGGCTTGTGACAGATGTGTGGTGACAATCACATGCCAATTGTGACAGGGTGAGCTGATACACACGTGGGTTGTGCCTGAAGTTATGTGACATTCTCATGTGTAATGACATATACTGTGTGATACTCTGTAATGCATGTGACAAATGTGAGGTGACAATCACAGTCTTGGTGTGACAGATGTCATGTGACACTGCCATGTGTGTTGAGACAGAAATGGCATGACAGTCACAGGCTCAATGTGACAGATATGATGTGACACTTGCCCATGATGACACAGGTGAGGTGACAATCACAGGGGGTTGTGAAAGTTGTGATGTGACACACATAATCAGTGTGTGACAGGTATGTTTTGGCAACCACATGTAGGTTGTGACCATGTGAGATGACACACAAGTGGGTTGTGCCTGCTGTGATGTGATACTCTCATGTGTGATGACAGATATGATGTAACACTTCATCAAGCATGTGGCAAATGGGAGTCAACAATCACACTCTGGGTGTGACAGATGTCAGATGACACTGCCACGTGTGTTGAGACAGAAATGATGTGACAGTCACAGGCATGATGTGAAAAATAGGATGTGACACTACATAAAGCATGTCACAAATGTGAGGTGATAATGACACTTTGGATGTGACAGATATCACAACTGCCATGTGTGTTGAGACAGAAATGATATGACAATAACAGGCATGTGACTGATATGTAGTGGCACTTGCACATTATGACACATGAGAAGACAATCACAAGGACCTTGTGACAGGTGTGATGTGACAATCATAAATGGTTTGTGCCAGTTGTGGGTTGACAATCACTCGATGGTTGTGATAATGTGAATTGTGGAAAAACAGGTTTGTGATATAGACTTTGACATGCACATGTGTGATGTGACAGATATGCGACTCTCTCTAAGGCATGTGTCAAATATGAGGTGACGATCACACTCTGGGTGTAACAGATGTCAGGGGAATCTGCCACATGTGTTGAGACAGAAATGAGGTCACAGGTGCAATGTGACAGATATGATGTGACAGTTGTGCATGATGACACAGAGGAGGTGACAATCACAAGGGCACAGTGACAGCAGTGATGTGACCCACAGAAGCAGTGTGTGTGAAAACCCACATGCTGGTTGTGACTATGTGAGATGACACACAAGGGGCTTGTGCCTGATGTGATATGACACTGTCATGTGTGATGACAGATATGATGTGACACTCCATAAAGCACATGACAAATGTGAGGTGACAATCACACTCTTGGTGTGACAGATGTCATGTGACACTGACATGTGTGTTGAGACAAATAGGTGACAGCCACAGGCATGATGTGACAGATATGTGACACTTGCCTGTTATGAAACAGATGAGGTGACCATCACATGGGCATGGTGACAGTTTGGATGTGACACACATAAGTGGTGTGTGACAGCTGTGTGGTGTCAACCACTTGCTGGTTGTGACCATGTGAGGTGACACACAAGTGGGTTGTGCCTGATGTGCTATGACACACTCATGTGATGGGACACATATGACATGACACTCCAGAAGTCATGTGACACATGTGATGTGCTAATCACACTCTTGTTGAGACAGATGTCAGGTAACACTGCCATGTGTGTTGAGACAGAAATAGTGTGACCCTAACAGGCACAATGGGACTGAAATGTTGTGACACTTGCACATTATGACACCCATGAGGTGACAATCACACAGGCATTGGGACAGGTGTGATGTGACAATCATGAGTCTTGTGACAGATGCGTGGTGACATTGACATGCCAATTGTGACCATGTGAGGTGACACACAAGTGAATTTGGAACTGTTATGATGTGACACACGCATGTGCAATGTGACTGGTGTGATGTGACACTCCTGGGAGGCATGTGACTAATATGAGGTGACAATCACACTCTGTGTGTCACAGGAGTCAGGTGACACTCTCAAGTGTGTTGAGACCCATGTGATGTGACAATCACATGTGCAATGACACAGGTATGATGTGACCCTTGGGCATTAAGACACATGAGGTGACAAATACATGAACATTGTGACAGTTGTGATGTGACCGTCATAAGCAGCTTGTGACAGATGTGCGGTGACAATCACATGCCAGTTGTGACCATGTGAGGTGACACACAAGTGGGCTGTGCCTGATGTGATATGACACTCTCATGTGTGATGACAGATAGGATGTGTCACTCTGTAAAGCATGTGCCAAATGTGAGGTAACACACTATGGGTGTAACAGATGTCAGATGACACTGCCACATTTGTGGAGGCAGAAATGCTGTGACAATAACAGACATGATGTGACTGATATGTTATGGCACTTGCGTGTTACAACACAGGTGATGTGACAATCACATGGGCCTTGTAACAGTTTTGATGTGACACACATAAGCATGTGTGACACATGTGTGGTGATCACGTGAGGTGACACACAAGTGGCTTGTGCTTGATGTGATATGACTCTCATGTGTGATGACAGGTATGATGCGATGCTCTGTAAAGCAAGTGACAATGTGAGGTGACACACAAGTTGATTGGAACTGATCTGATGTGACACACACATGTGTGATATGAGAGGTATGATGTGACACCCCTGCATGGCATGTGACTTATATGAGGTGACACTCACTCTCTGGGTGTGACACATGTCAGGAGACACTCTCATGCGTGTTGAGACAGATGTGATATGACAATCACAGGTGCAATGCGACACATATGATGGGGCATTTGCATGTTAAGATACATGTGGGATGACAACCACAGAAGCGTTGTGACAGTTGTGATGTGACAGTCATAAATGGCTTGGGACAAATGAGTGGTGACAATCGTATGCTGATTGTGACCTTCTGAGTTGACATGCATGTGGGTTGTGATGGACATGATGTGACATGCACATGTGAAGTGACAGGTATGCTGTAATGCTTCTGGAAGTCTTCTGACAAATTGAGGTCACAATACCACTCTGAGTGTGACAGGTATCAGGTGACAATGCCACATGTGTTGAGACAGAAATGATATGAGAGCCACAGGCATGATGTGATAGCTATGATGTGACACTTGCCTGTTAAGACACATGGTGAGGTAACAATCACATGAGTGTTGTGACAGTTGTGATGTGACACACATAAGCAATGTGTGACAGGTGTGTGATGACAACCACATGCTGGTTGTGACCATGTGAGGTGACACAAGTGGGTTGTACCTGATGAGATATGACACTCTCACATGTGATGCGACAGATATGATGTGACACTCTGGAAGGCATTTGACACATGTGATGTGACACTCACACTCAGGGTATGACAGATGTCAGATGACACACCCACATGGGCTGAGACAGAAGTGACGTGATAATCATAAGTGTGATGGGATAGATACGATATAATGCTTTCATGTTATGACACATGTGAGGTAACGGCCACATGGGTGTGGTGACAGTTGTGATATGACACTGATAAGAGGCTTGTGACAGATGTGTGGTGACAATCATATGCCAGTGGTGAACACATGAGGTGACAAATGGGTGGTGATGGATGTGACGTGACAGTCCCATATGTGATGTGACAGGGAAACATGACACTTTGTAAGGCACCTGACAAATGGGAGGTGACAAACACACTCTGGGTGTGACAGATGCCAGGTGACACTGCCACATGTGTTGAGACAGAAATGATGCGAGAGTCACAGGCACGATGTGACAGATATGATGTGACACGTGCATTCTGACATAGGAGAAGTGACAGTCACATGGGTGTTATAACAGTTTTGATGTAACACACAGAAGTATGTGTGACAGATGTGTGGTGACAATCATATGCCAATTGTGACAATGGGAGGTGACACACAACTGGGTTGGATCTGATGTGATGTGACAATCACATGTGCAATGTGACAGGTATGATGTGACAGTTGTGCGTGAAGACACATGTGAGGTGACAGTCACTTGAGCATTGTGACAGTTGTGATGTGAGACTCATAAGTGGCTTGTGACCAGTGTGTGGTGACAATCATATGCAGATTGTGACCATCTGAGATCACATACATATGGGTTTTGACTGATGTGATGTGACCTGCACATGTCAGATGTGACAGGGATGATGTGACACTCCCAGAAGACGTGTGACAAGTGTGAGGTGACAATCACACTGTGGGTGTGACAGATATCAGGTGACACTGCCACGTGTGTTGAGACAGAAATGATGTGATGATCACAGGCATGATATGAGAGATATGATGTGACACTTGCATATTATAACACAGATGAGGTGACAATCACATGGGCATTGTAACAGATTTGACGTGACCCACATAAGCATGTGTGACAGATGTGTGGTGACAATAACATGTGGGTTGTGACCATGTGAGGTGACACACAAGTGGGTTGTGCCTCATGTGATATTTCACTCCCATGTGTAATGTGACAGATATGATGTGACACTCCATAACACATGTGACAAATGTGAGGTGACAATCACACTCGAGGTGTGACATATGTCAGGTGACACTGCCACATGTGTTGAAGTAGAAATGGTGTGACCAATAACAGGCACAATGTGACTGACATTTTTGGATAATTGCATGTTATGACACACATGAGGTGACAATCACTCAGGCATTATGACAGGTGTGATGTGACAATCATAAGAGGCTTGTGACAGATGTGTGGTGACAATCACATGCCAATTGTGACAGGGTGAGCTGATACACACGTGGGTTGTGCCTGAAGTTATGTGACATTCTCATGTGTAATGACATATACTGTGTGATACTCTGTAATGCATGTGACAAATGTGAGGTGACAATCACAGTCTTGGTGTGACAGATGTCATGTGACACTGCCATGTGTGTTGAGACAGAAATGGCATGACAGTCACAGGCTCAATGTGACAGATATGATGTGACACTTGCCCATGATGACACAGGTGAGGTGACAATCACAGGGGGTTGTGAAAGTTGTGATGTGACACACATAATCAGTGTGTGACAGGTATGTTTTGGCAACCACATGTAGGTTGTGACCATGTGAGATGACACACAAGTGGGTTGTGCCTGCTGTGATGTGATACTCTCATGTGTGATGACAGATATGATGTAACACTTCATCAAGCATGTGGCAAATGGGAGTCAACAATCACACTCTGGGTGTGACAGATGTCAGATGACACTGCCACGTGTGTTGAGACAGAAATGATGTGACAGTCACAGGCATGATGTGAAAAATAGGATGTGACACTACATAAAGCATGTCACAAATGTGAGGTGATAATGACACTTTGGATGTGACAGATATCACAACTGCCATGTGTGTTGAGACAGAAATGATATGACAATAACAGGCATGTGACTGATATGTAGTGGCACTTGCACATTATGACACATGAGAAGACAATCACAAGGACCTTGTGACAGGTGTGATGTGACAATCATAAGTGGTTTGTGCCAGTTGTGGGTTGACAATCACTCGATGGTTGTGATAATGTGAATTGTGGAAAAACAGGTTTGTGATATAGACTTTGACATGCACATGTGTGATGTGACAGATATGCGACTCTCTCTAAGGCATGTGTCAAATATGAGGTGACGATCACACTCTGGGTGTAACAGATGTCAGGGGAATCTGCCACATGTGTTGAGACAGAAATGAGGTCACAGGTGCAATGTGACAGATATGATGTGACAGTTGTGCATGATGACACAGAGGAGGTGACAATCACAAGGGCACAGTGACAGCAGTGATGTGACCCACAGAAGCAGTGTGTGTGAAAACCCACATGCTGGTTGTGACTATGTGAGATGACACACAAGGGGCTTGTGCCTGATGTGATATGACACTGTCATGTGTGATGACAGATATGATGTGACACTCCATAAAGCACATGACAAATGTGAGGTGACAATCACACTCTTGGTGTGACAGATGTCATGTGACACTGACATGTGTGTTGAGACAAATAGGTGACAGCCACAGGCATGATGTGACAGATATGTGACACTTGCCTGTTATGACACAGATGAGGTGACCATCACATGGGCATGGTGACAGTTTGGATGTGACACACATAAGTGGTGTGTGACAGCTGTGTGGTGTCAACCACTTGCTGGTTGTGACCATGTGAGGTGACACACAAGTGGGTTGTGCCTGATGTGCTATGACACACTCATGTGATGGGACACATATGACATGACACTCCAGAAGTCATGTGACACATGTGATGTGCTAATCACACTCTTGTTGAGACAGATGTCAGGTAACACTGCCATGTGTGTTGAGACAGAAATAGTGTGACCCTAACAGGCACAATGGGACTGAAATGTTGTGACACTTGCACATTATGACACCCATGAGGTGACAATCACACAGGCATTGGGACAGGTGTGATGTGACAATCATGAGTCTTGTGACAGATGCGTGGTGACATTGACATGCCAATTGTGACCATGTGAGGTGACACACAAGTGAATTTGGAACTGTTATGATGTGACACACGCATGTGCAATGTGACTGGTGTGATGTGACACTCCTGGGAGGCATGTGACTAATATGAGGTGACAATCACACTCTGTGTGTCACAGGAGTCAGGTGACACTCTCAAGTGTGTTGAGACCCATGTGATGTGACAATCACATGTGCAATGACACAGGTATGATGTGACCCTTGGGCATTAAGACACATGAGGTGACAAATACATGAACATTGTGACAGTTGTGATGTGACCGTCATAAGCAGCTTGTGACAGATGTGCGGTGACAATCACATGCCAGTTGTGACCATGTGAGGTGACACACAAGTGGGCTGTGCCTGATGTGATATGACACTCTCATGTGTGATGACAGATAGGATGTGTCACTCTGTAAAGCATGTGCCAAATGTGAGGTAACACACTATGGGTGTAACAGATGTCAGATGACACTGCCACATTTGTTGAGGCAGAAATGCTGTGACAATAACAGACATGATGTGACTGATATGTTATGGCACTTGCGTGTTACAACACAGGTGATGTGACAATCACATGGGCCTTGTAACAGTTTTGATGTGACACACATAAGCATGTGTGACACATGTGTGGTGATCACGTGAGGTGACACACAAGTGGCTTGTGCTTGATGTGATATGACTCTCATGTGTGATGACAGGTATGATGCGATGCTCTGTAAAGCAAGTGACAATGTGAGGTGACACACAAGTTGATTGGAACTGATCTGATGTGACACACACATGTGTGATATGAGAGGTATGATGTGACACCCCTGCATGGCATGTGACTTATATGAGGTGACACTCACTCTCTGGGTGTGACACATGTCAGGAGACACTCTCATGCGTGTTGAGACAGATGTGATATGACAATCACAGGTGCAATGCGACACATATGATGGGGCATTTGCATGTTAAGATACATGTGGGATGACAACCACAGAAGCGTTGTGACAGTTGTGATGTGACAGTCATAAATGGCTTGGGACAAATGAGTGGTGACAATCGTATGCTGATTGTGACCTTCTGAGTTGACATGCATGTGGGTTGTGATGGACATGATGTGACATGCACATGTGAAGTGACAGGTATGCTGTAATGCTTCTGGAAGTCTTCTGACAAATTGAGGTCACAATACCACTCTGAGTGTGACAGGTATCAGGTGACAATGCCACATGTGTTGAGACAGAAATGATATGAGAGCCACAGGCATGATGTGATAGCTATGATGTGACACTTGCCTGTTAAGACACATGGTGAGGTAACAATCACATGAGTGTTGTGACAGTTGTGATGTGACACACATAAGCAATGTGTGACAGGTGTGTGATGACAACCACATGCTGGTTGTGACCATGTGAGGTGACACAAGTGGGTTGTACCTGATGAGATATGACACTCTCACATGTGATGCGACAGATATGATGTGACACTCTGGAAGGCATTTGACACATGTGATGTGACACTCACACTCAGGGTATGACAGATGTCAGATGACACACCCACATGGGCTGAGACAGAAGTGACGTGATAATCATAAGTGTGATGGGATAGATACGATATAATGCTTTCATGTTATGACACATGTGAGGTAACGGCCACATGGGTGTGGTGACAGTTGTGATATGACACTGATAAGAGGCTTGTGACAGATGTGTGGTGACAATCATATGCCAGTGGTGAACACATGAGGTGACAAATGGGTGGTGATGGATGTGACGTGACAGTCCCATATGTGATGTGACAGGGAAACATGACACTTTGTAAGGCACCTGACAAATGGGAGGTGACAAACACACTCTGGGTGTGACAGATGCCAGGTGACACTGCCACATGTGTTGAGACAGAAATGATGCGAGAGTCACAGGCACAATGTGACAGATATGATGTGACACGTGCATTCTGACATAGGAGAAGTGACAGTCACATGGGTGTTATAACAGTTTTGATGTAACACACAGAAGTATGTGTGACAGATGTGTGGTGACAATCATATGCCAATTGTGACAATGGGAGGTGACACACAACTGGGTTGGATCTGATGTGATGTGACAATCACATGTGCAATGTGACAGGTATGATGTGACAGTTGTGCGTGAAGACACATGTGAGGTGACAGTCACTTGAGCATTGTGACAGTTGTGATGTGAGACTCATAAGTGGCTTGTGACCAGTGTGTGGTGACAATCATATGCAGATTGTGACCATCTGAGATCACATACATATGGGTTTTGACTGATGTGATGTGACATGCACATGTCAGATGTGACAGGGATGATGTGACACTCCCAGAAGACGTGTGACAAGTGTGAGGTGACAATCACACTGTGGGTGTGACAGATATCAGGTGACACTGCCACGTGTGTTGAGACAGAAATGATGTGATGATCACAGGCATGATATGAGAGATATGATGTGACACTTGCATATTATAACACAGATGAGGTGACCATCACATGGGCATTGTAACAGATTTGACGTGACCCACATAAGCATGTGTGACAGATGTGTGGTGACAATAACATGTGGGTTGTGACCATGTGAGGTGACACACAAGTGGGTTGTGCCTCATGTGATATTTCACTCCCATGTGTAATGTGACAGATATGATGTGACACTCCATAACACATGTGACAAATGTGAGGTGACAATCACACTCGAGGTGTGACATATGTCAGGTGACACTGCCACATGTGTTGAAGTAGAAATGGTGTGACCAATAACAGGCACAATGTGACTGACATTTTTGGATAATTGCATGTTATGACACACATGAGGTGACAATCACTCAGGCATTATGACAGGTGTGATGTGACAATCATAAGAGGCTTGTGACAGATGTGTGGTGACAATCACATGCCAATTGTGACAGGGTGAGCTGATACACACGTGGGTTGTGCCTGAAGTTATGTGACATTCTCATGTGTAATGACATATACTGTGTGATACTCTGTAATGCATGTGACAAATGTGAGGTGACAATCACAGTCTTGGTGTGACAGATGTCATGTGACACTGCCATGTGTGTTGAGACAGAAATGGCATGACAGTCACAGGCTCAATGTGACAGATATGATGTGACACTTGCCCATGATGACACAGGTGAGGTGACAATCACAGGGGGTTGTGAAAGTTGTGATGTGACACACATAATCAGTGTGTGACAGGTATGTTTTGGCAACCACATGTAGGTTGTGACCATGTGAGATGACACACAAGTGGGTTGTGCCTGCTGTGATGTGATACTCTCATGTGTGATGACAGATATGATGTAACACTTCATCAAGCATGTGGCAAATGGGAGTCAACAATCACACTCTGGGTGTGACAGATGTCAGATGACACTGCCACGTGTGTTGAGACAGAAATGATGTGACAGTCACAGGCATGATGTGAAAAATAGGATGTGACACTACATAAAGCATGTCACAAATGTGAGGTGATAATGACACTTTGGATGTGACAGATATCACAACTGCCATGTGTGTTGAGACAGAAATGATATGACAATAACAGGCATGTGACTGATATGTAGTGGCACTTGCACATTATGACACATGAGAAGACAATCACAAGGACCTTGTGACAGGTGTGATGTGACAATCATAAATGGTTTGTGCCAGTTGTGGGTTGACAATCACTCGATGGTTGTGATAATGTGAATTGTGGAAAAACAGGTTTGTGATATAGACTTTGACATGCACATGTGTGATGTGACAGATATGCGACTCTCTCTAAGGCATGTGTCAAATATGAGGTGACGATCACACTCTGGGTGTAACAGATGTCAGGGGAATCTGCCACATGTGTTGAGACAGAAATGAGGTCACAGGTGCAATGTGACAGATATGATGTGACAGTTGTGCATGATGACACAGAGGAGGTGACAATCACAAGGGCACAGTGACAGCAGTGATGTGACCCACAGAAGCAGTGTGTGTGAAAACCCACATGCTGGTTGTGACTATGTGAGATGACACACAAGGGGCTTGTGCCTGATGTGATATGACACTGTCATGTGTGATGACAGATATGATGTGACACTCCATAAAGCACATGACAAATGTGAGGTGACAATCACACTCTTGGTGTGACAGATGTCATGTGACACTGACATGTGTGTTGAGACAAATAGGTGACAGCCACAGGCATGATGTGACAGATATGTGACACTTGCCTGTTATGACACAGATGAGGTGACCATCACATGGGCATGGTGACAGTTTGGATGTGACACACATAAGTGGTGTGTGACAGCTGTGTGGTGTCAACCACTTGCTGGTTGTGACCATGTGAGGTGACACACAAGTGGGTTGTGCCTGATGTGCTATGACACACTCATGTGATGGGACACATATGACATGACACTCCAGAAGTCATGTGACACATGTGATGTGCTAATCACACTCTTGTTGAGACAGATGTCAGGTAACACTGCCATGTGTGTTGAGACAGAAATAGTGTGACCCTAACAGGCACAATGGGACTGAAATGTTGTGACACTTGCACATTATGACACCCATGAGGTGACAATCACACAGGCATTGGGACAGGTGTGATGTGACAATCATGAGTCTTGTGACAGATGCGTGGTGACATTGACATGCCAATTGTGACCATGTGAGGTGACACACAAGTGAATTTGGAACTGTTATGATGTGACACACGCATGTGCAATGTGACTGGTGTGATGTGACACTCCTGGGAGGCATGTGACTAATATGAGGTGACAATCACACTCTGTGTGTCACAGGAGTCAGGTGACACTCTCAAGTGTGTTGAGACCCATGTGATGTGACAATCACATGTGCAATGACACAGGTATGATGTGACCCTTGGGCATTAAGACACATGAGGTGACAAATACATGAACATTGTGACAGTTGTGATGTGACCGTCATAAGCAGCTTGTGACAGATGTGCGGTGACAATCACATGCCAGTTGTGACCATGTGAGGTGACACACAAGTGGGCTGTGCCTGATGTGATATGACACTCTCATGTGTGATGACAGATAGGATGTGTCACTCTGTAAAGCATGTGCCAAATGTGAGGTAACACACTATGGGTGTAACAGATGTCAGATGACACTGCCACATTTGTGGAGGCAGAAATGCTGTGACAATAACAGACATGATGTGACTGATATGTTATGGCACTTGCGTGTTACAACACAGGTGATGTGACAATCACATGGGCCTTGTAACAGTTTTGATGTGACACACATAAGCATGTGTGACACATGTGTGGTGATCACGTGAGGTGACACACAAATGGCTTGTGCTTGATGTGATATGACTCTCATGTGTGATGACAGGTATGATGCGATGCTCTGTAAAGCAAGTGACAATGTGAGGTGACACACAAGTTGATTGGAACTGATCTGATGTGACACACACATGTGTGATATGAGAGGTATGATGTGACACCCCTGCATGGCATGTGACTTATATGAGGTGACACTCACTCTCTGGGTGTGACACATGTCAGGAGACACTCTCATGCGTGTTGAGACAGATGTGATATGACAATCACAGGTGCAATGCGACACATATGATGGGGCATTTGCATGTTAAGATACATGTGGGATGACAACCACAGAAGCGTTGTGACAGTTGTGATGTGACAGTCATAAATGGCTTGGGACAAATGAGTGGTGACAATCGTATGCTGATTGTGACCTTCTGAGTTGACATGCATGTGGGTTGTGATGGACATGATGTGACATGCACATGTGAAGTGACAGGTATGCTGTAATGCTTCTGGAAGTCTTCTGACAAATTGAGGTCACAATACCACTCTGAGTGTGACAGGTATCAGGTGACAATGCCACATGTGTTGAGACAGAAATGATATGAGAGCCACAGGCATGATGTGATAGCTATGATGTGACACTTGCCTGTTAAGACACATGGTGAGGTAACAATCACATGAGTGTTGTGACAGTTGTGATGTGACACACATAAGCAATGTGTGACAGGTGTGTGATGACAACCACATGCTGGTTGTGACCATGTGAGGTGACACAAGTGGGTTGTACCTGATGAGATATGACACTCTCACATGTGATGCGACAGATATGATGTGACACTCTGGAAGGCATTTGACACATGTGATGTGACACTCACACTCAGGGTATGACAGATGTCAGATGACACACCCACATGGGCTGAGACAGAAGTGACGTGATAATCATAAGTGTGATGGGATAGATACGATATAATGCTTTCATGTTATGACACATGTGAGGTAACGGCCACATGGGTGTGGTGACAGTTGTGATATGACACTGATAAGAGGCTTGTGACAGATGTGTGGTGACAATCATATGCCAGTGGTGAACACATGAGGTGACAAATGGGTGGTGATGGATGTGACGTGACAGTCCCATATGTGATGTGACAGGGAAACATGACACTTTGTAAGGCACCTGACAAATGGGAGGTGACAAACACACTCTGGGTGTGACAGATGCCAGGTGACACTGCCACATGTGTTGAGACAGAAATGATGCGAGAGTCACAGGCACGATGTGACAGATATGATGTGACACGTGCATTCTGACATAGGAGAAGTGACAGTCACATGGGTGTTATAACAGTTTTGATGTAACACACAGAAGTATGTGTGACAGATGTGTGGTGACAATCATATGCCAATTGTGACAATGGGAGGTGACACACAACTGGGTTGGATCTGATGTGATGTGACAATCACATGTGCAATGTGACAGGTATGATGTGACAGTTGTGCGTGAAGACACATGTGAGGTGACAGTCACTTGAGCATTGTGACAGTTGTGATGTGAGACTCATAAGTGGCTTGTGACCAGTGTGTGGTGACAATCATATGCAGATTGTGACCATCTGAGATCACATACATATGGGTTTTGACTGATGTGATGTGACATGCACATGTCAGATGTGACAGGGATGATGTGACACTCCCAGAAGACGTGTGACAAGTGTGAGGTGACAATCACACTGTGGGTGTGACAGATATCAGGTGACACTGCCACGTGTGTTGAGACAGAAATGATGTGATGATCACAGGCATGATATGAGAGATATGATGTGACACTTGCATATTATAACACAGATGAGGTGACCATCACATGGGCATTGTAACAGATTTGACATGACCCACATAAGCATGTGTGACAGATGTGTGGTGACAATAACATGTGGGTTGTGACCATGTGAGGTGACACACAAGTGGGTTGTGCCTCATGTGATATTTCACTCCCATGTGTAATGTGACAGATATGATGTGACACTCCATAACACATGTGACAAATGTGAGGTGACAATCACACTCGAGGTGTGACATATGTCAGGTGACACTGCCACATGTGTTGAAGTAGAAATGGTGTGACCAATAACAGGCACAATGTGACTGACATTTTTGGATAATTGCATGTTATGACACACATGAGGTGACAATCACTCAGGCATTATGACAGGTGTGATGTGACAATCATAAGAGGCTTGTGACAGATGTGTGGTGACAATCACATGCCAATTGTGACAGGGTGAGCTGATACACACGTGGGTTGTGCCTGAAGTTATGTGACATTCTCATGTGTAATGACATATACTGTGTGATACTCTGTAATGCATGTGACAAATGTGAGGTGACAATCACAGTCTTGGTGTGACAGATGTCATGTGACACTGCCATGTGTGTTGAGACAGAAATGGCATGACAGTCACAGGCTCAATGTGACAGATATGATGTGACACTTGCCCATGATGACACAGGTGAGGTGACAATCACAGGGGGTTGTGAAAGTTGTGATGTGACACACATAATCAGTGTGTGACAGGTATGTTTTGGCAACCACATGTAGGTTGTGACCATGTGAGATGACACACAAGTGGGTTGTGCCTGCTGTGATGTGATACTCTCATGTGTGATGACAGATATGATGTAACACTTCATCAAGCATGTGGCAAATGGGAGTCAACAATCACACTCTGGGTGTGACAGATGTCAGATGACACTGCCACGTGTGTTGAGACAGAAATGATGTGACAGTCACAGGCATGATGTGAAAAATAGGATGTGACACTACATAAAGCATGTCACAAATGTGAGGTGATAATGACACTTTGGATGTGACAGATATCACAACTGCCATGTGTGTTGAGACAGAAATGATATGACAATAACAGGCATGTGACTGATATGTAGTGGCACTTGCACATTATGACACATGAGAAGACAATCACAAGGACCTTGTGACAGGTGTGATGTGACAATCATAAGTGGTTTGTGCCAGTTGTGGGTTGACAATCACTCGATGGTTGTGATAATGTGAATTGTGGAAAAACAGGTTTGTGATATAGACTTTGACATGCACATGTGTGATGTGACAGATATGCGACTCTCTCTAAGGCATGTGTCAAATATGAGGTGACGATCACACTCTGGGTGTAACAGATGTCAGGGGAATCTGCCACATGTGTTGAGACAGAAATGAGGTCACAGGTGCAATGTGACAGATATGATGTGACAGTTGTGCATGATGACACAGAGGAGGTGACAATCACAAGGGCACAGTGACAGCAGTGATGTGACCCACAGAAGCAGTGTGTGTGAAAACCCACATGCTGGTTGTGACTATGTGAGATGACACACAAGGGGCTTGTGCCTGATGTGATATGACACTGTCATGTGTGATGACAGATATGATGTGACACTCCATAAAGCACATGACAAATGTGAGGTGACAATCACACTCTTGGTGTGACAGATGTCATGTGACACTGACATGTGTGTTGAGACAAATAGGTGACAGCCACAGGCATGATGTGACAGATATGTGACACGTGCCTGTTATGACACAGATGAGGTGACCATCACATGGGCATGGTGACAGTTTGGATGTGACACACATAAGTGGTGTGTGACAGCTGTGTGGTGTCAACCACTTGCTGGTTGTGACCATGTGAGGTGACACACAAGTGGGTTGTGCCTGATGTGCTATGACACACTCATGTGATGGGACACATATGACATGACACTCCAGAAGTCATGTGACACATGTGATGTGCTAATCACACTCTTGTTGAGACAGATGTCAGGTAACACTGCCATGTGTGTTGAGACAGAAATAGTGTGACCCTAACAGGCACAATGGGACTGAAATGTTGTGACACTTGCACATTATGACACCCATGAGGTGACAATCACACAGGCATTGGGACAGGTGTGATGTGACAATCATGAGTCTTGTGACAGATGCGTGGTGACATTGACATGCCAATTGTGACCATGTGAGGTGACACACAAGTGAATTTGGAACTGTTATGATGTGACACACGCATGTGCAATGTGACTGGTGTGATGTGACACTCCTGGGAGGCATGTGACTAATATGAGGTGACAATCACACTCTGTGTGTCACAGGAGTCAGGTGACACTCTCAAGTGTGTTGAGACCCATGTGATGTGACAATCACATGTGCAATGACACAGGTATGATGTGACCCTTGGGCATTAAGACACATGAGGTGACAAATACATGAACATTGTGACAGTTGTGATGTGACCGTCATAAGCAGCTTGTGACAGATGTGCGGTGACAATCACATGCCAGTTGTGACCATGTGAGGTGACACACAAGTGGGCTGTGCCTGATGTGATATGACACTCTCATGTGTGATGACAGATAGGATGTGTCACTCTGTAAAGCATGTGCCAACTGTGAGGTAACACACTATGGGTGTAACAGATGTCAGATGACACTGCCACATTTGTGGAGGCAGAAATGCTGTGACAATAACAGACATGATGTGACTGATATGTTATGGCACTTGCGTGTTACAACACAGGTGATGTGACAATCACATGGGCCTTGTAACAGTTTTGATGTGACACACATAAGCATGTGTGACACATGTGTGGTGATCACGTGAGGTGACACACAAATGGCTTGTGCTTGATGTGATATGACTCTCATGTGTGATGACAGGTATGATGCGATGCTCTGTAAAGCAAGTGACAATGTGAGGTGACACACAAGTTGATTGGAACTGATCTGATGTGACACACACATGTGTGATATGAGAGGTATGATGTGACACCCCTGCATGGCATGTGACTTATATGAGGTGACAATCACTCTCTGGGTGTGACACATGTCAGGAGACACTCTCATGCGTGTTGAGACAGATGTGATATGACAATCACAGGTGCAATGCGACACATATGATGGGGCATTTGCATGTTAAGATACATGTGGGATGACAACCACAGAAGCGTTGTGCCAGTTGTGATGTGACAGTCATAAATGGCTTGGGACAAATGAGTGGTGACAATCGTATGCTGATTGTGACCTTCTGAGTTGACATGCATGTGGGTTGTGATGGACATGATGTGACATGCACATGTGAAGTGACAGGTATGCTGTAATGCTTCTGGAAGTCTTCTGACAAATTGAGGTCACAATACCACTCTGAGTGTGACAGGTATCAGGTGACAATGCCACATGTGTTGAGACAGAAATGATATGAGAGCCACAGGCATGATGTGATAGCTATGATGTGACACTTGCCTGTTAAGACACATGGTGAGGTAACAATCACATGAGTGTTGTGACAGTTGTGATGTGACACACATAAGCAATGTGTGACAGGTGTGTGATGACAACCACATGCTGGTTGTGACCATGTGAGGTGACACAAGTGGGTTGTACCTGATGAGATATGACACTCTCACATGTGATGCGACAGATATGATGTGACACTCTGGAAGGCATTTGACACATGTGATGTGACACTCACACTCAGGGTATGACAGATGTCAGATGACACACCCACATGGGCTGAGACAGAAGTGACGTGATAATCATAAGTGTGATGGGATAGATACGATATAATGCTTTCATGTTATGACACATGTGAGGTAACGGCCACATGGGTGTGGTGACAGTTGTGATATGACACTGATAAGAGGCTTGTGACAGATGTGTGGTGACAATCATATGCCAGTGGTGAACACATGAGGTGACAAATGGGTGGTGATGGATGTGACGTGACAGTCCCATATGTGATGTGACAGGGAAACATGACACTTTGTAAGGCACCTGACAAATGGGAGGTGACAAACACACTCTGGGTGTGACAGATGCCAGGTGACACTGCCACATGTGTTGAGACAGAAATGATGCGAGAGTCACAGGCACAATGTGACAGATATGATGTGACACGTGCATTCTGACATAGGAGAAGTGACAGTCACATGGGTGTTATAACAGTTTTGATGTAACACACAGAAGTATGTGTGACAGATGTGTGGTGACAATCATATGCCAATTGTGACAATGGGAGGTGACACACAACTGGGTTGGATCTGATGTGATGTGACAATCACATGTGCAATGTGACAGGTATGATGTGACAGTTGTGCGTGAAGACACATGTGAGGTGACAGTCACTTGAGCATTGTGACAGTTGTGATGTGAGACTCATAAGTGGCTTGTGACCAGTGTGTGGTGACAATCATATGCAGATTGTGACCATCTGAGATCACATACATATGGGTTTTGACTGATGTGATGTGACATGCACATGTCAGATGTGACAGGGATGATGTGACACTCCCAGAAGACGTGTGACAAGTGTGAGGTGACAATCACACTGTGGGTGTGACAGATATCAGGTGACACTGCCACGTGTGTTGAGACAGAAATGATGTGATGATCACAGGCATGATATGAGAGATATGATGTGACACTTGCATATTATAACACAGATGAGGTGACCATCACATGGGCATTGTAACAGATTTGACGTGACCCACATAAGCATGTGTGACAGATGTGTGGTGACAATAACATGTGGGTTGTGACCATGTGAGGTGACACACAAGTGGGTTGTGCCTCATGTGATATTTCACTCCCATGTGTAATGTGACAGATATGATGTGACACTCCATAACACATGTGACAAATGTGAGGTGACAATCACACTCGAGGTGTGACATATGTCAGGTGACACTGCCACATGTGTTGAAGTAGAAATGGTGTGACCAATAACAGGCACAATGTGACTGACATTTTTGGATAATTGCATGTTATGACACACATGAGGTGACAATCACTCAGGCATTATGACAGGTGTGATGTGACAATCATAAGAGGCTTGTGACAGATGTGTGGTGACAATCACATGCCAATTGTGACAGGGTGAGCTGATACACACGTGGGTTGTGCCTGAAGTTATGTGACATTCTCATGTGTAATGACATATACTGTGTGATACTCTGTAATGCATGTGACAAATGTGAGGTGACAATCACAGTCTTGGTGTGACAGATGTCATGTGACACTGCCATGTGTGTTGAGACAGAAATGGCATGACAGTCACAGGCTCAATGTGACAGATATGATGTGACACTTGCCCATGATGACACAGGTGAGGTGACAATCACAGGGGGTTGTGAAAGTTGTGATGTGACACACATAATCAGTGTGTGACAGGTATGTTTTGGCAACCACATGTAGGTTGTGACCATGTGAGATGACACACAAGTGGGTTGTGCCTGCTGTGATGTGATACTCTCATGTGTGATGACAGATATGATGTAACACTTCATCAAGCATGTGGCAAATGGGAGTCAACAATCACACTCTGGGTGTGACAGATGTCAGATGACACTGCCACGTGTGTTGAGACAGAAATGATGTGACAGTCACAGGCATGATGTGAAAAATAGGATGTGACACTACATAAAGCATGTCACAAATGTGAGGTGATAATGACACTTTGGATGTGACAGATATCACAACTGCCATGTGTGTTGAGACAGAAATGATATGACAATAACAGGCATGTGACTGATATGTAGTGGCACTTGCACATTATGACACATGAGAAGACAATCACAAGGACCTTGTGACAGGTGTGATGTGACAATCATAAGTGGTTTGTGCCAGTTGTGGGTTGACAATCACTCGATGGTTGTGATAATGTGAATTGTGGAAAAACAGGTTTGTGATATAGACTTTGACATGCACATGTGTGATGTGACAGATATGCGACTCTCTCTAAGGCATGTGTCAAATATGAGGTGACGATCACACTCTGGGTGTAACAGATGTCAGGGGAATCTGCCACATGTGTTGAGACAGAAATGAGGTCACAGGTGCAATGTGACAGATATGATGTGACAGTTGTGCATGATGACACAGAGGAGGTGACAATCACAAGGGCACAGTGACAGCAGTGATGTGACCCACAGAAGCAGTGTGTGTGAAAACCCACATGCTGGTTGTGACTATGTGAGATGACACACAAGGGGCTTGTGCCTGATGTGATATGACACTGTCATGTGTGATGACAGATATGATGTGACACTCCATAAAGCACATGACAAATGTGAGGTGACAATCACACTCTTGGTGTGACAGATGTCATGTGACACTGACATGTGTGTTGAGACAAATAGGTGACAGCCACAGGCATGATGTGACAGATATGTGACACGTGCCTGTTATGACACAGATGAGGTGACCATCACATGGGCATGGTGACAGTTTGGATGTGACACACATAAGTGGTGTGTGACAGCTGTGTGGTGTCAACCACTTGCTGGTTGTGACCATGTGAGGTGACACACAAGTGGGTTGTGCCTGATGTGCTATGACACACTCATGTGATGGGACACATATGACATGACACTCCAGAAGTCATGTGACACATGTGATGTGCTAATCACACTCTTGTTGAGACAGATGTCAGGTAACACTGCCATGTGTGTCGAGACAGAAATAGTGTGACCCTAACAGGCACAATGGGACTGAAATGTTGTGACACTTGCACATTATGACACCCATGAGGTGACAATCACACAGGCATTGGGACAGGTGTGATGTGACAATCATGAGTCTTGTGACCGATGTGTGGTGACATTGACATGCCAATTGTGACCATGTGGGGTGACACACAAGTGAATTTGGAACTGTAGTGATGTGACACACGCATGTGCAATGTGACTGGTGTGATGTGACACTCCTGGGAGGCATGTGACTAATATGAGGGGACAATCACACTCTGTGTGTCACAGGAGTCAGGTGACACTCTCAAGTGTGTTGAGACCCATGTGATGTGACAATCACATGTGCAATGACACAGGTATGATGTGACCCTTGGGCATTAAGACACATGAGGTGACAAATACATGAACATTGTGACAGTTGTGATGTGACCGTCATAAGCAGCTTGTGACAGATGTGCGGTGACAATCACATGCCAGTTGTGACCATGTGAGGTGACACACAAGTGGGCTGTGCCTGATGTGATATGACACTCTCATGTGTGATGACAGATAGGATGTGTCACTCTGTAAAGCATGTGCCAACTGTGAGGTAACACACTATGGGTGTAACAGATGTCAGATGACACTGCCACATTTGTGGAGGCAGAAATGCTGTGACAATAACAGACATGATGTGACTGATATGTTATGGCACTTGCGTGTTACAACACAGGTGATGTGACAATCACATGGGCCTTGTAACAGTTTTGATGTGACACACATAAGCATGTGTGACACATGTGTGGTGATCACGTGAGGTGACACACAAATGGCTTGTGCTTGATGTGATATGACTCTCATGTGTGATGACAGGTATGATGCGATGCTCTGTAAAGCAAGTGACAATGTGAGGTGACACACAAGTTGATTGGAACTGATCTGATGTGACACACACATGTGTGATATGAGAGGTATGATGTGACACCCCTGCATGGCATGTGACTTATATGAGGTGACAATCACTCTCTGGGTGTGACACATGTCAGGAGACACTCTCATGCGTGTTGAGACAGATGTGATATGACAATCACAGGTGCAATGCGACACATATGATGGGGCATTTGCATGTTAAGATACATGTGGGATGACAACCACAGAAGCGTTGTGACAGTTGTGATGTGACAGTCATAAATGGCTTGGGACAAATGAGTGGTGACAATCGTATGCTGATTGTGACCTTCTGAGTTGACATGCATGTGGGTTGTGATGGACATGATGTGACATGCACATGTGAAGTGACAGGTATGCTGTAATGCTTCTGGAAGTCTTCTGACAAATTGAGGTCACAATACCACTCTGAGTGTGACAGGTATCAGGTGACAATGCCACATGTGTTGAGACAGAAATGATATGAGAGCCACAGGCATGATGTGATAGCTATGATGTGACACTTGCCTGTTAAGACACATGGTGAGGTAACAATCACATGAGTGTTGTGACAGTTGTGATGTGACACACATAAGCAATGTGTGACAGGTGTGTGATGACAACCACATGCTGGTTGTGACCATGTGAGGTGACACAAGTGGGTTGTACCTGATGAGATATGACACTCTCACATGTGATGCGACAGATATGATGTGACACTCTGGAAGGCATTTGACACATGTGATGTGACACTCACACTCAGGGTATGACAGATGTCAGATGACACACCCACATGGGCTGAGACAGAAGTGACGTGATAATCATAAGTGTGATGGGATAGATACGATATAATACTTTCATGTTATGACACATGTGAGGTAACGGCCACATGGGTGTGGTGACAGTTGTGATATGACACTGATAAGAGGCTTGTGACAGATGTGTGGTGACAATCATATGCCAGTGGTGAACACATGAGGTGACAAATGGGTGGTGATGGATGTGACGTGACAGTCCCATATGTGATGTGACAGGGAAACATGACACTTTGTAAGGCACCTGACAAATGGGAGGTGACAAACACACTCTGGGTGTGACAGATGCCAGGTGACACTGCCACATGTGTTGAGACAGAAATGATGTGAGAGTCACAGGCACGATGTGACAGCTATGATGTGACACGTGCATTCTGACATAGGAGAAGTGACAGTCACATGGGTGTTATAACAGTTTTGATGTAACACACATAAGTATGTGTGACAGATGTGTAGTGACAATCATATGCCAATTGTGACAATGTGAGGTGACACACAGCTGGGTTGGATCTGATGTGATGTGACAATCACATGTGCAATGTGACAGGTATGATGTGACAGTTGTGCGTGAAGACACATGTGAGGTGACAGTCACTTGAGCATTGTGACAGTTGTGATGTGAGACTCATAAGTGGCTTGTGACCAGTGTGTGGTGACAATCATATGCAGATTGTGACCATCTGAGATCACATACATATGGGTTTTGACTGATGTGATGTGACCTGCACATGTCAGAGGTGACAGGGATGATGTGACACTCCCAGAAGACGTGTGACAAGTGTGAGGTGACAATCACACTGTGGGTGTGACAGATATCAGGTGACACTGCCACGTGTGTTGAGACAGAAATGATGTGATGATCACAGGCATGATATGAGA
Source organism: Hippopotamus amphibius kiboko (assembly GCF_030028045.1). Classification (NCBI taxonomy): domain Eukaryota; kingdom Metazoa; phylum Chordata; class Mammalia; order Artiodactyla; family Hippopotamidae; genus Hippopotamus; species Hippopotamus amphibius. The sequence goes on along the minus strand of NC_080192.1, from coordinate 57,836,432 downwards.
GATATGATGTGACACTTGCATATTATAACACAGATGAGGTGACCATCACATGGGCATTGTAACAGATTTGACGTGACCCACATAAGCATGTGTGACAGATGTGTGGTGACAATAACATGTGGGTTGTGACCATGTGAGGTGACACACAAGTGGGTTGTGCCTCATGTGATATTTCACTCCCATGTGTAATGTGACAGATATGATGTGACACTCCATAACACATGTGACAAATGTGAGGTGACAATCACACTCGAGGTGTGACATATGTCAGGTGACACTGCCACATGTGTTGAAGTAGAAATGGTGTGACCAATAACAGGCACAATGTGACTGACATTTTTGGATAATTGCATGTTATGACACACATGAGGTGACAATCACTCAGGCATTATGACAGGTGTGATGTGACAATCATAAGAGGCTTGTGACAGATGTGTGGTGACAATCACATGCCAATTGTGACAGGGTGAGCTGATACACACGTGGGTTGTGCCTGAAGTTATGTGACATTCTCATGTGTAATGACATATACTGTGTGATACTCTGTAATGCATGTGACAAATGTGAGGTGACAATCACAGTCTTGGTGTGACAGATGTCATGTGACACTGCCATGTGTGTTGAGACAGAAATGGCATGACAGTCACAGGCTCAATGTGACAGATATGATGTGACACTTGCCCATGATGACACAGGTGAGGTGACAATCACAGGGGGTTGTGAAAGTTGTGATGTGACACACATAATCAGTGTGTGACAGGTATGTTTTGGCAACCACATGTAGGTTGTGACCATGTGAGATGACACACAAGTGGGTTGTGCCTGCTGTGATGTGATACTCTCATGTGTGATGACAGATATGATGTAACACTTCATCAAGCATGTGGCAAATGGGAGTCAACAATCACACTCTGGGTGTGACAGATGTCAGATGACACTGCCACGTGTGTTGAGACAGAAATGATGTGACAGTCACAGGCATGATGTGAAAAATAGGATGTGACACTACATAAAGCATGTCACAAATGTGAGGTGATAATGACACTTTGGATGTGACAGATATCACAACTGCCATGTGTGTTGAGACAGAAATGATATGACAATAACAGGCATGTGACTGATATGTAGTGGCACTTGCACATTATGACACATGAGAAGACAATCACAAGGACCTTGTGACAGGTGTGATGTGACAATCATAAGTGGTTTGTGCCAGTTGTGGGTTGACAATCACTCGATGGTTGTGATAATGTGAATTGTGGAAAAACAGGTTTGTGATATAGACTTTGACATGCACATGTGTGATGTGACAGATATGCGACTCTCTCTAAGGCATGTGTCAAATATGAGGTGACGATCACACTCTGGGTGTAACAGATGTCAGGGGAATCTGCCACATGTGTTGAGACAGAAATGAGGTCACAGGTGCAATGTGACAGATATGATGTGACAGTTGTGCATGATGACACAGAGGAGGTGACAATCACAAGGGCACAGTGACAGCAGTGATGTGACCCACAGAAGCAGTGTGTGTGAAAACCCACATGCTGGTTGTGACTATGTGAGATGACACACAAGGGGCTTGTGCCTGATGTGATATGACACTGTCATGTGTGATGACAGATATGATGTGACACTCCATAAAGCACATGACAAATGTGAGGTGACAATCACACTCTTGGTGTGACAGATGTCATGTGACACTGACATGTGTGTTGAGACAAATAGGTGACAGCCACAGGCATGATGTGACAGATATGTGACACTTGCCTGTTATGACACAGATGAGGTGACCATCACATGGGCATGGTGACAGTTTGGATGTGACACACATAAGTGGTGTGTGACAGCTGTGTGGTGTCAACCACTTGCTGGTTGTGACCATGTGAGGTGACACACAAGTGGGTTGTGCCTGATGTGCTATGACACACTCATGTGATGGGACACATATGACATGACACTCCAGAAGTCATGTGACACATGTGATGTGCTAATCACACTCTTGTTGAGACAGATGTCAGGTAACACTGCCATGTGTGTTGAGACAGAAATAGTGTGACCCTAACAGGCACAATGGGACTGAAATGTTGTGACACTTGCACATTATGACACCCATGAGGTGACAATCACACAGGCATTGGGACAGGTGTGATGTGACAATCATGAGTCTTGTGACAGATGCGTGGTGACATTGACATGCCAATTGTGACCATGTGAGGTGACACACAAGTGAATTTGGAACTGTTATGATGTGACACACGCATGTGCAATGTGACTGGTGTGATGTGACACTCCTGGGAGGCATGTGACTAATATGAGGTGACAATCACACTCTGTGTGTCACAGGAGTCAGGTGACACTCTCAAGTGTGTTGAGACCCATGTGATGTGACAATCACATGTGCAATGACACAGGTATGATGTGACCCTTGGGCATTAAGACACATGAGGTGACAAATACATGAACATTGTGACAGTTGTGATGTGACCGTCATAAGCAGCTTGTGACAGATGTGCGGTGACAATCACATGCCAGTTGTGACCATGTGAGGTGACACACAAGTGGGCTGTGCCTGATGTGATATGACACTCTCATGTGTGATGACAGATAGGATGTGTCACTCTGTAAAGCATGTGCCAAATGTGAGGTAACACACTATGGGTGTAACAGATGTCAGATGACACTGCCACATTTGTTGAGGCAGAAATGCTGTGACAATAACAGACATGATGTGACTGATATGTTATGGCACTTGCGTGTTACAACACAGGTGATGTGACAATCACATGGGCCTTGTAACAGTTTTGATGTGACACACATAAGCATGTGTGACACATGTGTGGTGATCACGTGAGGTGACACACAAATGGCTTGTGCTTGATGTGATATGACTCTCATGTGTGATGACAGGTATGATGCGATGCTCTGTAAAGCAAGTGACAATGTGAGGTGACACACAAGTTGATTGGAACTGATCTGATGTGACACACACATGTGTGATATGAGAGGTATGATGTGACACCCCTGCATGGCATGTGACTTATATGAGGTGACACTCACTCTCTGGGTGTGACACATGTCAGGAGACACTCTCATGCGTGTTGAGACAGATGTGATATGACAATCACAGGTGCAATGCGACACATATGATGGGGCATTTGCATGTTAAGATACATGTGGGATGACAACCACAGAAGCGTTGTGACAGTTGTGATGTGACAGTCATAAATGGCTTGGGACAAATGAGTGGTGACAATCGTATGCTGATTGTGACCTTCTGAGTTGACATGCATGTGGGTTGTGATGGACATGATGTGACATGCACATGTGAAGTGACAGGTATGCTGTAATGCTTCTGGAAGTCTTCTGACAAATTGAGGTCACAATACCACTCTGAGTGTGACAGGTATCAGGTGACAATGCCACATGTGTTGAGACAGAAATGATATGAGAGCCACAGGCATGATGTGATAGCTATGATGTGACACTTGCCTCTTAAGACACATGTTGAGGTAACAATCACATGAGTGTTGTGACAGTTGTGATGTGACACACATAAGCAATGTGTGACAGGTGTGTGATGACAACCACATGCTGGTTGTGACCATGTGAGGTGACACAAGTGGGTTGTACCTGATGAGATATGACACTCTCACATGTGATGCGACAGATATGATGTGACACTCTGGAAGGCATTTGACACATGTGATGTGACACTCACACTCAGGGTATGACAGATGTCAGATGACACACCCACATGGGCTGAGACAGAAGTGACGTGATAATCATAAGTGTGATGGGATAGATACGATATAATGCTTTCATGTTATGACACATGTGAGGTAACGGCCACATGGGTGTGGTGACAGTTGTGATATGACACTGATAAGAGGCTTGTGACAGATGTGTGGTGACAATCATATGCCAGTGGTGAACACATGAGGTGACAAATGGGTGGTGATGGATGTGACGTGACAGTCCCATATGTGATGTGACAGGGAAACATGACACTTTGTAAGGCACCTGACAAATGGGAGGTGACAAACACACTCTGGGTGTGACAGATGCCAGGTGACACTGCCACATGTGTTGAGACAGAAATGATGCGAGAGTCACAGGCACAATGTGACAGATATGATGTGACACGTGCATTCTGACATAGGAGAAGTGACAGTCACATGGGTGTTATAACAGTTTTGATGTAACACACAGAAGTATGTGTGACAGATGTGTGGTGACAATCATATGCCAATTGTGACAATGGGAGGTGACACACAACTGGGTTGGATCTGATGTGATGTGACAATCACATGTGCAATGTGACAGGTATGATGTGACAGTTGTGCGTGAAGACACATGTGAGGTGACAGTCACTTGAGCATTGTGACAGTTGTGATGTGAGACTCATAAGTGGCTTGTGACCAGTGTGTGGTGACAATCATATGCAGATTGTGACCATCTGAGATCACATACATATGGGTTTTGACTGATGTGATGTGACCTGCACATGTCAGAGGTGACAGGGATGATGTGACACTCCCAGAAGACGTGTGACAAGTGTGAGGTGACAATCACACTGTGGGTGTGACAGATATCAGGTGACACTGCCACGTGTGTTGAGACAGAAATGATGTGATGATCACAGGCATGATATGAGAGATATGATGTGACACTTGCATATTATAACACAGATGAGGTGACCATCACATGGGCATTGTAACAGATTTGACGTGACCCACATAAGCATGTGTGACAGATGTGTGGTGACAATAACATGTGGGTTGTGACCATGTGAGGTGACACACAAGTGGGTTGTGCCTCATGTGATATTTCACTCCCATGTGTAATGTGACAGATATGATGTGACACTCCATAACACATGTGACAAATGTGAGGTGACAATCACACTCGAGGTGTGACATATGTCAGGTGACACTGCCACATGTGTTGAAGTAGAAATGGTGTGACCAATAACAGGCACAATGTGACTGACATTTTTGGATAATTGCATGTTATGACACACATGAGGTGACAATCACTCAGGCATTATGACAGGTGTGATGTGACAATCATAAGAGGCTTGTGACAGATGTGTGGTGACAATCACATGCCAATTGTGACAGGGTGAGCTGATACACACGTGGGTTGTGCCTGAAGTTATGTGACATTCTCATGTGTAATGACATATACTGTGTGATACTCTGTAATGCATGTGACAAATGTGAGGTGACAATCACAGTCTTGGTGTGACAGATGTCATGTGACACTGCCATGTGTGTTGAGACAGAAATGGCATGACAGTCACAGGCTCAATGTGACAGATATGATGTGACACTTGCCCATGATGACACAGGTGAGGTGACAATCACAGGGGGTTGTGAAAGTTGTGATGTGACACACATAATCAGTGTGTGACAGGTATGTTTTGGCAACCACATGTAGGTTGTGACCATGTGAGATGACACACAAGTGGGTTGTGCCTGCTGTGATGTGATACTCTCATGTGTGATGACAGATATGATGTAACACTTCATCAAGCATGTGGCAAATGGGAGTCAACAATCACACTCTGGGTGTGACAGATGTCAGATGACACTGCCACGTGTGTTGAGACAGAAATGATGTGACAGTCACAGGCATGATGTGAAAAATAGGATGTGACACTACATAAAGCATGTCACAAATGTGAGGTGATAATGACACTTTGGATGTGACAGATATCACAACTGCCATGTGTGTTGAGACAGAAATGATATGACAATAACAGGCATGTGACTGATATGTAGTGGCACTTGCACATTATGACACATGAGAAGACAATCACAAGGACCTTGTGACAGGTGTGATGTGACAATCATAAGTGGTTTGTGCCAGTTGTGGGTTGACAATCACTCGATGGTTGTGATAATGTGAATTGTGGAAAAACAGGTTTGTGATATAGACTTTGACATGCACATGTGTGATGTGACAGATATGCGACTCTCTCTAAGGCATGTGTCAAATATGAGGTGACGATCACACTCTGGGTGTAACAGATGTCAGGGGAATCTGCCACATGTGTTGAGACAGAAATGAGGTCACAGGTGCAATGTGACAGATATGATGTGACAGTTGTGCAAGATGACACAGAGGAGGTGACAATCACAAGGGCACAGTGACAGCAGTGATGTGACCCACAGAAGCAGTGTGTGTGAAAACCCACATGCTGGTTGTGACTATGTGAGATGACACACAAGGGGCTTGTGCCTGATGTGATATGACACTGTCATGTGTGATGACAGATATGATGTGACACTCCATAAAGCACATGACAAATGTGAGGTGACAATCACACTCTTGGTGTGACAGATGTCATGTGACACTGACATGTGTGTTGAGACAAATAGGTGACAGCCACAGGCATGATGTGACAGATATGTGACACGTGCCTGTTATGACACAGATGAGGTGACCATCACATGGGCATGGTGACAGTTTGGATGTGACACACATAAGTGGTGTGTGACAGCTGTGTGGTGTCAACCACTTGCTGGTTGTGACCATGTGAGGTGACACACAAGTGGGTTGTGCCTGATGTGCTATGACACACTCATGTGATGGGACACATATGACATGACACTCCAGAAGTCATGTGACAAATGTGATGTGCTAATCACACTCTTGTTGAGACAGATGTCAGGTAACACTGCCATGTGTGTCGAGACAGAAATAGTGTGACCCTAACAGGCACAATGGGACTGAAATGTTGTGACACTTGCACATTATGACACCCATGAGGTGACAATCACACAGGCATTGGGACAGGTGTGATGTGACAATCATGAGTCTTGTGACCGATGTGTGGTGACATTGACATGCCAATTGTGACCATGTGGGGTGACACACAAGTGAATTTGGAACTGTTGTGATGTGACACACGCATGTGCAATGTGACTGGTGTGATGTGACACTCCTGGGAGGCATGTGACTAATATGAGGGGACAATCACACTCTGTGTGTCACAGGAGTCAGGTGACACTCTCAAGTGTGTTGAGACCCATGTGATGTGACAATCACATGTGCAATGACACAGGTATGATGTGACCCTTGGGCATTAAGACACATGAGGTGACAAATACATGAACATTGTGACAGTTGTGATGTGACCGTCATAAGCAGCTTGTGACAGATGTGCGGTGACAATCACATGCCAGTTGTGACCATGTGAGGTGACACACAAGTGGGCTGTGCCTGATGTGATATGACACTCTCATGTGTGATGACAGATAGGATGTGTCACTCTGTAAAGCATGTGCCAACTGTGAGGTAACACACTATGGGTGTAACAGATGTCAGATGACACTGCCACATTTGTGGAGGCAGAAATGCTGTGACAATAACAGACATGATGTGACTGATATGTTATGGCACTTGCGTGTTACAACACAGGTGATGTGACAATCACATGGGCCTTGTAACAGTTTTGATGTGACACACATAAGCATGTGTGACACATGTGTGGTGATCACGTGAGGTGACACACAAATGGCTTGTGCTTGATGTGATATGACTCTCATGTGTGATGACAGGTATGATGCGATGCTCTGTAAAGCAAGTGACAATGTGAGGTGACACACAAGTTGATTGGAACTGATCTGATGTGACACACACATGTGTGATATGAGAGGTATGATGTGACACCCCTGCATGGCATGTGACTTATATGAGGTGACAATCACTCTCTGGGTGTGACACATGTCAGGAGACACTCTCATGCGTGTTGAGACAGATGTGATATGACAATCACAGGTGCAATGCGACACATATGATGGGGCATTTGCATGTTAAGATACATGTGGATGACAACCACAGAAGCGTTGTGCCAGTTGTGATGTGACAGTCATAAATGGCTTGGGACAAATGAGTGGTGACAATCGTATGCTGATTGTGACCTTCTGAGTTGACATGCATGTGGGTTGTGATGGACATGATGTGACATGCACATGTGAAGTGACAGGTATGCTGTAATGCTTCTGGAAGTCTTCTGACAAATTGAGGTCACAATACCACTCTGAGTGTGACAGGTATCAGGTGACAATGCCACATGTGTTGAGACAGAAATGATATGAGAGCCACAGGCATGATGTGATAGCTATGATGTGACACTTGCCTGTTAAGACACATGGTGAGGTAACAATCACATGAGTGTTGTGACAGTTGTGATGTGACACACATAAGCAATGTGTGACAGGTGTGTGATGACAACCACATGCTGGTTGTGACCATGTGAGGTGACACAAGTGGGTTGTACCTGATGAGATATGACACTCTCACATGTGATGCGACAGATATGATGTGACACTCTGGAAGGCATTTGACACATGTGATGTGACACTCACACTCAGGGTATGACAGATGTCAGATGACACACCCACATGGGCTGAGACAGAGTGACGTGATAATCATAAGTGTGATGGGATAGATACGATATAATACTTTCATGTTATGACACATGTGAGGTAACGGCCACATGGGTGTGGTGACAGTTGTGATATGACACTGATAAGAGGCTTGTGACAGATGTGTGGTGACAATCATATGCCAGTGGTGAACACATGAGGTGACAAATGGGTGGTGATGGATGTGACGTGACAGTCCCATATGTGATGTGACAGGGAAACATGGACACTTTGTAAGGCACCTGACAAATGGGAGGTGACAAACACACTCTGGGTGTGACAGATGCCAGGTGACACTGCCACATGTGTTGAGACAGAAATGATGTGAGAGTCACAGGCACGATGTGACAGCTATGATGTGACACGTGCATTCTGACATAGGAGAAGTGACAGTCACATGGGTGTTATAACAGTTTTGATGTAACACACATAAGTATGTGTGACAGATGTGTAGTGACAATCATATGCCAATTGTGACAATGTGAGGTGACACACAGCTGGGTTGGATCTGATGTGATGTGACAATCACATGTGCAATGTGACAGGTATGATGTGACAGTTGTGCGTGAAGACACATGTGAGGTGACAGTCACTTGAGCATTGTGACAGTTGTGATGTGAGACTCATAAGTGGCTTGTGACCAGTGTGTGGTGACAATCATATGCAGATTGTGACCATCTGAGATCACATACATATGGGTTTTGACTGATGTGATGTGACCTGCACATGTCAGAGGTGACAGGGATGATGTGACACTCCCAGAAGACGTGTGACAAGTGTGAGGTGACAATCACACTGTGGGTGTGACAGATATCAGGTGACACTGCCACGTGTGTTGAGACAGAAATGATGTGATGATCACAGGCATGATATGAGAGATATGATGTGACACTTGCATATTATAACACAGATGAGGTGACCATCACATGGGCATTGTAACAGATTTGACGTGACCCACATAAGCATGTGTGACAGATGTGTGGTGACAATAACATGTGGGTTGTGACCATGTGAGGTGACACACAAGTGGGTTGTGCCTCATGTGATATTTCACTCCCATGTGTAATGTGACAGATATGATGTGACACTCCATAACACATGTGACAAATGTGAGGTGACAATCACACTCGAGGTGTGACATATGTCAGGTGACACTGCCACATGTGTTGAAGTAGAAATGGTGTGACCAATAACAGGCACAATGTGACTGACATTTTTGGATAATTGCATGTTATGACACACATGAGGTGACAATCACTCAGGCATTATGACAGGTGTGATGTGACAATCATAAGAGGCTTGTGACAGATGTGTGGTGACAATCACATGCCAATTGTGACAGGGTGAGCTGATACACACGTGGGTTGTGCCTGAAGTTATGTGACATTCTCATGTGTAATGACATATACTGTGTGATACTCTGTAATGCATGTGACAAATGTGAGGTGACAATCACAGTCTTGGTGTGACAGATGTCATGTGACACTGCCATGTGTGTTGAGACAGAAATGGCATGACAGTCACAGGCTCAATGTGACAGATATGATGTGACACTTGCCCATGATGACACAGGTGAGGTGACAATCACAGGGGGTTGTGAAAGTTGTGATGTGACACACATAATCAGTGTGTGACAGGTATGTTTTGGCAACCACATGTAGGTTGTGACCATGTGAGATGACACACAAGTGGGTTGTGCCTGCTGTGATGTGATACTCTCATGTGTGATGACAGATATGATGTAACACTTCATCAAGCATGTGGCAAATGGGAGTCAACAATCACACTCTGGGTGTGACAGATGTCAGATGACACTGCCACGTGTGTTGAGACAGAAATGATGTGACAGTCACAGGCATGATGTGAAAAATAGGATGTGACACTACATAAAGCATGTCACAAATGTGAGGTGATAATGACACTTTGGATGTGACAGATATCACAACTGCCATGTGTGTTGAGACAGAAATGATATGACAATAACAGGCATGTGACTGATATGTAGTGGCACTTGCACATTATGACACATGAGAAGACAATCACAAGGACCTTGTGACAGGTGTGATGTGACAATCATAAGTGGTTTGTGCCAGTTGTGGGTTGACAATCACTCGATGGTTGTGATAATGTGAATTGTGGAAAAACAGGTTTGTGATATAGACTTTGACATGCACATGTGTGATGTGACAGATATGCGACTCTCTCTAAGGCATGTGTCAAATATGAGGTGACGATCACACTCTGGGTGTAACAGATGTCAGGGGAATCTGCCACATGTGTTGAGACAGAAATGAGGTCACAGGTGCAATGTGACAGATATGATGTGACAGTTGTGCATGATGACACAGAGGAGGTGACAATCACAAGGGCACAGTGACAGCAGTGATGTGACCCACAGAAGCAGTGTGTGTGAAAACCCACATGCTGGTTGTGACTATGTGAGATGACACACAAGGGGCTTGTGCCTGATGTGATATGACACTGTCATGTGTGATGACAGATATGATGTGACACTCCATAAAGCACATGACAAATGTGAGGTGACAATCACACTCTTGGTGTGACAGATGTCATGTGACACTGACATGTGTGTTGAGACAAATAGGTGACAGCCACAGGCATGATGTGACAGATATGTGACACTTGCCTGTTATGACACAGATGAGGTGACCATCACATGGGCATGGTGACAGTTTGGATGTGACACACATAAGTGGTGTGTGACAGCTGTGTGGTGTCAACCACTTGCTGGTTGTGACCATGTGAGGTGACACACAAGTGGGTTGTGCCTGATGTGCTATGACACACTCATGTGATGGGACACATATGACATGACACTCCAGAAGTCATGTGACACATGTGATGTGCTAATCACACTCTTGTTGAGACAGATGTCAGGTAACACTGCCATGTGTGTTGAGACAGAAATAGTGTGACCCCTAACAGGCACAATGGGACTGAAATGTTGTGACACTTGCACATTATGACACCCATGAGGTGACAATCACACAGGCATTGGGACAGGTGTGATGTGACAATCATGAGTCTTGTGACAGATGCGTGGTGACATTGACATGCCAATTGTGACCATGTGAGGTGACACACAAGTGAATTTGGA